>NW_013952702.1:99941-101901 GCF_001266775.1 Austrofundulus limnaeus
AAGCTGTTTATATCTCCATGGTCGCGGATCGCCACTACGGGCAGCCGCCATCTTGTCTACGAAGGCTCATGAAGGACAAACTGAGAATTTACTGTGCAAGCATTTTTTGGTACCACTTTAGGCTCCCCTTATAGAAAGCTTATAAAGAGTTTATAGATAGGTTAGTAATTCATTCACGAGCTCAATTAAAACTGAATCTGTGGAAGCTTGGCYGTACACTTCCTGCAGTTTGAGGGGTTTGAGAGAAAACTGTCTTCCTGATCAAGACACACTTTTTGATGTATATTTCCAATGAGTTTTTTAAGCTTCAGGTAAATATTGTATGCAAATGTAAAATGATGCTSTAATCAGAGCTAATTATATGTAGGCAGAGAGTTGACCCGTCTTTGGTCTCACGGTATCTGCCAGCATCAACCTGTTTTATTRTGAGTTATTACATTCTCTTAACGAGACCTTCAATTACCCTCTCAGGTATTTGGAGCCGTGTTAAAACACAGAGTACTTGATTCTGATTTTATATCCTGAGGAGGGTAATTACAGTMGGTGCCTCCAGATGAACAACAAGCAACAGGTTACAGAGAGGGAAMTCTGTCATTTCAGCTGTTTGTTCATGTCTCAAATGTACCTGAGTTCATTTAAAGGACAAACAGATTTACAACAAACTAATGTCATGCTGAGGG
Source organism: Austrofundulus limnaeus (assembly GCF_001266775.1). Taxonomy (NCBI): domain Eukaryota; kingdom Metazoa; phylum Chordata; class Actinopteri; order Cyprinodontiformes; family Rivulidae; genus Austrofundulus; species Austrofundulus limnaeus. Next base: position 100,622 of record NW_013952702.1, read on the forward strand.
ACAGAAAGTTGTGTTTCTGGTGTAATTTAAACCAAATTAGTGCTCCTTTTTACAGCGTTAAAGCTTTGCTGAGCTTCTACTTCGACATTAACATTAACCTACATTTTCCCACCAATTTACGCCTTCATGATTGTGACCAAAGCATCTCTTGAGTGAGGCAAAAAAAGACCCTGATGACCCTCAGGTGAGAGGGAAGTGAGAATAATCTGCAGGTGTATTTAGCTGTTTTGGGTCGTGGATGTGTTACTGCTCTTTTAAGTTTCTTCAGACYTTTTCTAGTAATTAATTAATTTGGTCCACAGGTACATGGGTCAATGTGGGCCACCGTTGTTGGGTCTGCGGCCCTGGAGGTCTCCCGTAGCCGAGCCGAAGGAAAACGGGGTGGACGACAGCCTCAGCGACCCCACCGTCAGTCCAGACGAACCCAAATCAGAACCCCTGCCGGTGACCCCGTCGCTCCTCCCTGTGGAGAACGGGCTGAGGAAGAACAGACTGTACCGGCAGCAGAGCCTCGTCATCCTCACAGGTAAAACAAACACAAACCCATCACAGTCGTGTCTGGTTCTGATGCTTTCATTCGTGCCTCTCTGCAGAACCAGAACATGATAAAGACCTGCCAATCTCCACGGTGAAGACCCAGGAGATTCTTCAGGGCCACGTGGTGCGGGAAAGTGCAGAGGGTCACGGCACCATTGAGTAAGTACCGATTCTCTGGCTGTGTCTCAATTCATGGGCCGGGTCCTCATGAGGACCCAGCCTATCTGGGCCACGTGGGTCACGTCCTTGCTGGGCTGGGTAGGCTGCTCAAAACTGCTGCGAAATGAGACGGTCTAGCCTTCGCCTGATGTCGGCTTCACATGGGTTTGCGTGACCACGTGCTCCCCGTTACCATAGTGATCAGTTTCATGTCGGACTTAAAATGCTGCGGGACGTGTTTACACGTCTTTTACTGGAAGAATAAATTCACAGTTAAAATGTTACACGTAAATAAATAGATAAACATTAATAATTCAGGTTCAGCTCCAGTATCCACAACGGCGTATTAGGGCCACACAGATTTTTATTATTATTATTATTATTATTATTACTATTACAAAAATAAAGTTATAATATTATGAGAATAAAGTTGTAATATTACGAGATAAAAAGTCATAATCTTACATGACATGTCCATTTTCCATTCATTTCCTCCTTTTGAGGATGTGTGTCCTTCTTCTTCTTCTTCTTCTTCTTCTTCTTCTTCTTCTTCTTCTTCTTCTTCTTCTTCTTCTTCTTCTTCT
>NW_013952702.1:103385-110364 GCF_001266775.1 Austrofundulus limnaeus
TGTCCTTAAACCTGGCGACACCCCTGATGACAAATGTGCACTCATGAGGACCCAGTCCCTGAACTGAGACACAGCTTCATCTTCTCAGTATTATACCCAATACCCTAACCACTACTACTCAGTAGTAGCATTAGCATATGTAGCATCAGTAGCAGCATAAGAAGCTTTAATAGCATTAGAGTTATTAAAGTTAAATATCATTTAATGTAGGAAAGTTACAAAWACTACAACCCGTAGCACCTTTGTCCTGACTGAGCTGAACCGTTTTATTTACCAACAACTAAAAATAGCACAAAAAATGCAGGACAKAGAAAAAAATCAAATATTTTGGAAAGAAAAGAGTGTGAAAGCTAAACCAACTCTCCACATTAACAATCATTAATCTGTAATCATTTTTTCTCTTGTTTATACTCCAGGTTAATCCCAGGTTGCAGGGCAACAAAATAGTTTTCATCCCAACCCAGAGTTTGTTAACACAGACGTGAACTCATCCGTCTCCACGCCCCGGCGACGTCTAGTGCAGCCGACGACCTTAAAAGGAATTAGTGTTCCGTCACTCACTCATCCAGCGGGTCAATAAAACCTGCAGCTGGCTGTGCAGGTTCCCATGAGGAGCTGTTTGCACGAGAACCCTGTTTGATGTGGAGAACACGYCTGCTGCAGGGCGTGGCGCGGGTCTTTGTTGCAATGACACGAGCTGGAAAACTTTCTTCATACTTCAGGTGTTACCAGCTGCTTACATAATGCTGAGACAGCTTTTTATACTTTTATCAGAAATCTTTAAACGTGACTCGTTGAAAAGGAGTGGACTTTTGTTCTTTATCTCCCATATTTAAACTCTCTCTGTTTAAAATGTTGTTTTACTGGTGAAGGAACTTCATTGTGTTTTAATGATGTCTGGATGCTTCTCTGTCAGATGGAAAAAAATGTCTCGCCACAAATATTCCAATTATTGAGTCCTGAAAAACAGAACTTTTTTTTCATTTGATAATAAATATCACAAAACTCTTGATCAATTCCCCATTAATTAATCAAGCAACCCAACTGTCTTTTATCTTTRTTTCTGAAGGCCTTTCAAAGTGTCTCTTTAGACTTTCGGCTGTTTTTTCACTCGCTTTCTGTCGAGTATTTGAACATTTTCAGAGGATTTTGTGGGGAAGTCACTCGGACATAAACTCAACACCAGAGCTGTGCCGATGGATAAAAAACAGATTTTTTAATTTTACTTTGTTTTGAACCGTGTGGCACAGTGGAGCAGTGGGTATAGTGAAGTCACAGGTTCGTCCCTGCCTTGTTCCTTTTTGGGGCGGAGCTTAAATGTTCTTCCCCTGCACCGAAGTACTCTGGGTACTCTGGTTTCTTTCCACAGACTACAAACATGCATGTTTGGTTCGTTAGTAACTCTAAATCACATGTCAAACTCAAGGCCCGCGGGCCAAATGTGGCTCACCACTGCAGTTAATATGGCCCATGAGATCATCAAAGACGTAATAATCCGGGTTGTCAAAGTGTGTCACAGAGACCCACATGAGCATCATTGTAATGAACTTTTTTTACAATAAATTAATAATTATGTTAATTTCATTCAACAATCATGTAAAACAGCAGATTTATACCAGAMAAATATATGATTTATAAGTAACAATGATCTAAACTGTAAAATATTAATAATGATTGGATTAATATTATTATTAATAGTTTTAATGATTTCTACATCGTCAGTCTTTTTTTCTGCTCTGTTGTCAACATGCACAGTGATGGGAAATCCAGAGTCTTGTTAGCCGTTAGCTTCACCAGCCGTTCACACGGTCACCTGGTTTCTGCACACTCCAGTTCTGTAGGACCTCCTTTCCCTGATCTCTGTGCAGCGCCACCTGGTGCTGGAATGTCATAATTTCACTGGTAAAGTTATCAACATGCATCATGGGAGATGTAGTCAATGCTGGCTTTAAAGCAGCTTATTTTTAAAACACTAATACATCTTTGAAGCTCTTGTGGACTACAATATAGGTCTTAGTGGGCCACCTTGACTTTCAGACACGTATAAATGGTTTAAAAGTAGTCGATATACAGCAAAATCCACTGTGTAAAATCTACATTTTGCAGCCTGTAGAGCAGCCAGTTTAAAGTAGGGATTTCCCACTTACAAGTCGTAAATTCAAACTGGAACACCCCTGCAGTGGGAATTCCCTGTGGGAAAGTGGGAGAGTTCAGAATTCAAGATATATAGTATTTCTGTTTATTTATTTCACATTTAGTCAGTCGTACAGGAAGTGCTTTTGAAACACTGTTTCTGTGCAGGAAACACCAGGTAGAGCTCAGTTAGTGTTTGTTAGCCATGTTCAGGAACGCTTCGTGTTTAGCTGAAGTTAAACAGGAAACATTGAAATTAATTACAGCCACGATGCTCATGCTGTCCTTGGTGAAAATGAGTTTGACAACCCTAACCGTCCCCTTGGTGAGACAATGAACGGTTGTCTCTACGTGTCCTGTGATAGACTGAAGACCTGTCCCTCCTCACARTATCTGCTCGATCCTGTTTAATTGATGCTCTTGTGGAATGAAGTGTTCGCTGAAACAAAAGCAATCGAGCTGCACCCACTTCCTGTTTCCTAAGTCAGATGTTTTTTTTTATCTTGTCCTGTCAGGACGGAGAAAATCGACCAGGTGATCAAGCAGTGGGAGGGCTCCTTCTTCAGAGGGAACCCCAAGCTGAGGAAGAAGTCCGTGTCGCTGCGCTTCGACCTGCACATGGCCGCCGCCGACGAAGGCTGTGCTCAGACCAAACAGGACAGCCTCCCCGACGTGGAGGTCCGCCTCATCATGAAGAGGTCCCGCAGCATCTCCACCATCACGGACTGAGTCAGAGCCGGACCTGGACCCGCCSCTCCTGCTTCCAGACATCCTCCGAACTTTTATCATCTCAGCTGAAACCTCCACTCCGGCAGGATGAGTGTCTTAGTTTAAAGTTTGTTTTTTCTTTTCTGCTGCTGGACAGAGATCCTCCTCCTGTAGACGAACAGGAAGAGCTTCTTGTTTCAGTCAGACGTCACTGGAGATTATTTATTATCCAAGGAAGGAGATGATGAAGCTACAGCAGTGAGGTGGTYCTTCATCCTGCTCCTTTTAGGGGTTTCTTCAAGTTCTGCAGATGCCTGTCAGTCAAATCACTGCTGTAGGACTGCAGGTTATTGTCACTTCTTTTGGGATTTTATCAATTGTTGCTTTAATTCTCGTGATCTGATCTTTATCACATCGTTGAGTCCACGTCTAGTTTTTAGTGTTTAGTTCTTGACTTTAGAGCTCTGAGTGAGTGGAAACCTGAATTTGGACATAAATTTATCTTGGTTGTATTTGAGGTTCTGTCCATCCAGATGTTTGGCATTGGGTCGTGGACGTTCGGGATGGAAAGGCGACACACTTCAGATCTTTCTTGGAATCCAAATATCCCAGACCAGAGAGGATAGAGTCTAGAGTTCTGGGACAGAAAAGCTCAAAGTCCAGGAGGCGTGTCAGTCAGATTCCTGAACCATCTCGTGTCAGCGTAGAGGAGCTCACTCTGTAACACACAGAACCGGAGCAACATCTTCATCATTGCAGAGTCCGGTCTGTAGAGTACCAGATATAAAATACAACGTAATAAACTGTCACTAACACATTTTAATTAGTTCACTCAATGTCTGAGTGTAAAATCCTAGTTAAAACATTTCCACTATTTATTAATTATTAACTTACTGTTCTTACATTTTGCTAATTTATACTAAATGTTAAATTTAAATATTATGTCTAAATGTTAAATCCTGAATCTAAATGTAGAAATTAAATCTTAAATGTTGCAGTTAAAGTTTACATTTTAATATTTCAGAATGAAATGCAGCCTTTGATGTTGGTGYGCAGCTTTTGTTGTGACATCATCATCCTGCGACAAAATCAAATGCTAACACTGCTAACRCTGCTGAAGATGGTATTTAAGCTTTCAATTTAAAATGTGTTCACTGAAAACAACATGGATGGTACCAGTGGTCCGGCAATTTGAAATGCAGCTCAGACACCGGCTGCAACTGAGAGGTTGATGTCTTRTAGGGAAGAGTTAGCAGTGTTAGCCGTTGCTTTTGTCGCAGGATGATGACATCACAACAAAAGCTGCGGACCATTCTGAAATATTTCAATGTAAACTTTAACTTTTATCTGCAACATTAAAGATTTAACTTTTACATTTAGATTCAGGATTTAACATTTAAACTTAACATTTAAATTTAACATTTAGTAAAAATAAGTAAAATATAACAGTGAGCTAAATAACAATAAATAGTGGAATTTTTAACTAAGATTTCACACTCAGAAAGTTAGCTGAATAATTCTAATGTGTTTGTGACAGTTTTTAATTTTATTTTATGTTTGGTGCCTCTTATCTCTCAATTTGTCCTGCCGTCACTCATGAACGAGGCTTTGAGAATCTGGACTCTGATTTAAAGTTTGGTGGAGGGAAACCAAGGGTCACCTTAAAGCCATGTCCCAAAATGAAGGAGAACCAGTAAACGGACCCTGGAACCCTGGAGTGGTCCAGKTTCCAGGTCCCAAGTTCTGGGTATCCTCTAAAGAACTCCAGTTGGTGGATCTTCATGCTGTCCGTCTACAGCAGGTTGTTGGGATCAGTTGGAGAGGTTTTTGAGTTCAAACACCAAAACAAACACCTTTAACCAGATTTGTTTTCAAACTTGTTTGTTGTAACTTAGTTGTACTCCTCTGGATGTTACCGTCAGACTTTCTTCTTGAGTTAAACTTTATAAATATCATTTTTGATGRAACAAATGGAGAAATGCATCCAGTCCTGATGAGTGTTTTTGTTCATGCAGTTAAATGAAAATATCCACTGACTCCGGTTCTGCTTCCCTCTGCCTCTCAGAGACTTTAACTTCCCTCCGTTCACCAGAAGAGGGCGCCATGTGTAAATATTTCCCTCCTGAGATAGTTTCTTTTGCAGCTCTGCTCGGTTCTCTGCTTTGCTTCGAGGAAAGGCCTTCACTTTCTGTAACTTTAGAAAGAAGCTTTTATTTACAGTTTTATCATTTCAAATAAAGCAGAAGTCTAAACAAACTGTTTTATCTTTCATCTTTTTATTTTTCATCGTATTATAAAAAATACACACAAGCCAAGTTTACAGACACTCATAAATACATTCAGACAGAAAAAACCTACTAAAGTTCAAACAAAAGTGTTTTATGATGATTTATTTAGTTGTTTTTATTCTTGTTTGACAAGTTTTTTTAATTCCAACAGAAAAAAAAATCTAAATTCCAAATTTCCCTTCATCCTGAGGGTCATTAGGGTCTCACCTCAGAGGTCAGAACTCTTTCCCTTCATCCCGAGGGTCATTAGGGTCTCACCTTAGAGGTCAGAACTCTTTCCCTTCATCCTGAGGGTCATTAGGGTCTCATSTTRGAGGTCAGAACTCTTTCCCTTCATCCTGAGGGTCATTAGGGTCTCATGTTGGAGGTCAGAACTTCATCAGAACTGACTSACTGAGGTCCAGCAGCAATTAATTCATTAATTCATCAGGCTAAGGAGCAAACCCAGCTGATTCCAGCAGAGTTCTGTGTGTTCCGGTCTGGACCGGACTCTGTGGGGCTGAATTAGTGACCTGTGACCCGACAGAAGTGAAAATGGTGACAGGTGAAATGTTTTTTGAAGCCATGTTGGATTATATTTGAGGAGTTTGAGTCATAATTTCCAGTTCATTTCTCTGACTCCTAACCTACAAATGAACCGTGACCTCTGAGGGGTTCCGATCCAGCCCTGGACTGTGTGGACCACCCCAACGGGCTGATGTGGTCTCAGGGTTTTTGTTGGAAGATCATTCGAACCCTTCAGTTTCTGGAAAGATGAAAACAGAACCTCATCTGTTAAAAGTTGGTCTTTGTCTTTTAAAGTAAGCACTTTCTTTCAGRTRCTTTAGTCTGAGATTTTGGTTTGGTCCTGATGCTCCAACAGGTCCGGACTGTAAAGACTTGGTCTGATGAGTCCAGTGTGGTCTGCTCAGATCCCTGACCTCAGCTCTCATCGAGGACCTTTGGGATGACCTGGAATGAGTTGGACCTGCTTCAGCACCTGATCAAAAGCCTACAGACTGGAGTCCCAAAACCTGACAGAAAGCCTTCCAAGAGGCGGAACCAGGTCCACACAGTCCCTGYTGGTGGGTCCAATCCTTTATTCCAGATGGTGTTTCCAACATTAACATCCTTAAAACTGTACAGAACCATGTGGGTTCTTGAAAGAAAAAACATCTCCAAGAAGCAAGAAAATGAAAGTTTTTAAAATAAATAAAACCGCTCAGATCAGCAGGTAAAATAAGATGACCTGTTTGAGAGAGGAAACAGAATACTTTATTTGGTTCTAACATGCTTCCTTCTGACGACAAACCACAAGTTATTTTAACATTAATCTTTAAATATTTTTGTCATCATTTTAAAAGTTAGTTATATGTTTAATAGGTTTTTACAAACATCTAACTTATGCAGCAGTTAGATTAATTTCTTATGACTTTTTTGTGTGAATATTTTACCAGCAGATGGAGACAAACTGCAGAGGAGCTTTCAGAGCTAGGCTTTAGTTAAAGCAGCTTGAATGAACTTCACGGCCTGGCTGCAGGGCTGCAGAGGGTCGTACTCTGCGAACACGTGACACACGTTCTCCGTGCCGGCCTCGGCGCCTTTGGCCACGAAACCAAACATCCTGCAGAGACAAAGACCCGAGAGACCAGATCATGTGGAGCCAAACCCAAACAGAGAAAAAACTTTTCTTAGTTCAGATGCGGCCAGTGGTGGGCACGGCTAACCAAAACATTTCCTTCACTAACCAGTAAGAAGCTTAGCTCTGCTGATGCTAATTTGCTAAACAGATTACAAATTAGTGGAAGCTAATGCTAACCGCTAAGATGCTAAGATGACTGTCAGGACTGAGATAAAAAAAGAATAATAAT
>NW_013952702.1:118837-131248 GCF_001266775.1 Austrofundulus limnaeus
GGGTCTGTAGGTCAGTGTGGGTCTGTAGGTCAGTGTGGGTCTGTAGGTCAGTGTGGGTCTGTAGGTCAGTGTGGGTCTGTAGGTCAGTGTGGGTCTGTCAGATTAATGAGTGTTGGTACTGGTACTGTCTGTAAGATCCAGATTTTCACTCACCTGTTTTATTTTTGTCGTCTGCTGCCTTTTCCCTCGTCTTGTCTTCTGCTCTGTGAAGATCTGCACAAACAAACAAACAAACAAACAAAAAAGTAAATATTTGTTTTTCTGTGTCAGCTGAACACAGCGAGGCCCGTCGGGTCATAAAGGTCTGGTTACCTGGGCGGTGGAGCAGCAACCTGCAGGGTAGGGCATACGCAGAAACAGTGTGCTGGTAGACCAAYGCAGACAGACTTCCTGCAAAAACACACAATGAACCATGAACCTGAACCTGTGAACTTCCTGAAAACCCTCAATATGAGTAGATGGGCAGGTGCCTGTCTAACTCCTGAAAACCCTCAGCTAACTGATGAAAATGAGGTGACTGGAAGTAAACCCTGAGYGGGAGGAATGTTGGGAAACCACATCCCACCAACATGATTCTGTTCTCATCATCAGGATCTGGATTCCCGGTCCRTTTGGGTCTTGTAGGACTTTACTCACCAAAGTACGGCTCCTGGGAGGAACCTCTGATCCGAACGCCTTTAGCTGTTGATTCAATCAGGAAGTGTCTGATCCGGTCTGAGTTACTCTCTCCTGTTTACAAACAAAAAGTTATAATTTTAAATTTATTTCCCTGTACTACAGCAGGTCTTCAAGTTCTGCAGAATCCTGTTGATGACTCAGTTGACCAAGGCCAAAGTTAATCACTGCCGTYTAAAAAACACTTTTTTATAAACATTTAGTTTCACTGAGTCACCAGAAATCTTAAAATATTCCTGGAAGTGCAGAGCTATTACTTTAGAACAGGTCTGGATAAATCTAGAATAAACAGTTAAAGATGTGGTAAAATGTAACGTAAAATTTATTAGATCATAAAATGTATTAGATCATAATTACTCAAACACCATTGATCTAATCAGAAGATTTAAARGGAGTTGGATAAGACAGAGAAAACTCAGATGAAGGTTTGGCAAACTATTCAGGTTGAACTTTTGTGCTCAAACAGAAAGAACCAAAGGAAGCCTTTTGTGACAAACTAATAAAAAAACAAAACAACGGTAAACAAGAGGAAAGGTATCAAGTTTCACCTATGAAACAATTCAGCCTCTGAAGTGGTTTCACAACCACTTACACCTTGAAATGTGTGACTATAAACACTACAAGCATCAGCAAGACACTTTTGGTTGAAATACTCAAGTGTAAACAACTGGGTTTGTGTCAGGGTCAAGRTTTACCTGGATATGGAGCAGCAACGGCAGCTGAGGTAGGCGACAGATCCACCTTCATGGCCAAACCAAAACTCCCCCTGTAGGTGGTGCTCTCCCTCACCACAAACGTCCCTGCTTCTTTGTCTTTTATAAGAGCTTCAGCTGAAAAGAAAAGAAACAAAGACCTTCAGATGTTAAAAAGAACAAACCGAAAGACCTTCAGATGGWATAGGACAAAAATAAATACTTTCAGATGGTTTAGAACCAAACAAAAGACCTTTTAGATGGTGTAGAATGAAACAGAAAATGTTTAGATCGAAGACCTTCTGATTGTATAGAACAAAACAGAAGACCTTGAGATTGTATAGAACCAAACAAAAGATCTTTGGATGGTATAGAATCAAACAGAAGACCTTTAGATGGTATAGAATCAAACAGAAGACCTTTGGATCATAAGGAACCAAACAGAAAACTTTCAGATTGTATAAAACCAAACAAAAGACCTTTAGATGGTATAGAAACAAACAGAAGACCTTTAGATGGTATAGAACCAAACAGAAGACCTTTAGATGGTATAAAACCAAACAGAAGACCTTTAGATGGTATAGAACCAAACAGAAGACCTTTAGATGGTTAAACTTTAATTTGTTCCACAGAAGAGCAGCTTTCTTACCTTCTGCTCTGCTGATGTGTGGACGGAACCAGAACTTTGACGTGTCCATGACAAACTTCATTGACGGTATGCTGCCACAGAAACTGCTCTGGTGCCCTGGAGAYGTTTTTTTAGAATGGAACAGAGGGATGTTCTGGATCAGGTCCACCTCTGGTCCTGGACCGTGTAGGTCTGACTCTGGCGCTCCGTTGATGAGCAGTAAGGGAATATCTGTTTGGGAACCGGAGAGCGAAGCAGGACTGCTGCGTGTCCCTGAACTGTGGAGTTCATGAAGATGTCCATGTTTGGTCAGAGACGGCCTGCAGTCAAACATCCGGGTTCTGGATCCCTCGGTGAAGGACCCAGGTGTGCAGGGAGGGATGGATTCTGAGTGGTCGGTGTCTTCTGCAGTCAGGGACAGGTTGCTGTTTCCAGAAGACATRAAAATAGTAAATAAACAGATATATCAGTTTCTTCGTTTGTTTTTCCATTTTTTGTGAATTTTGTCTACATTGTGTTTGTTTAGCACCTGCCCAGGATGTAGCTGGTGTCTGAGCACGTGGACGTGGAGAGGAGCGAGGTGGYGCTGTTCCTGTTGGAGTGGGACGTGCGCAGGGATCCGTGGGAAAGCTCTTGTTTTGGTGAGGGGTTCCTCCTGGGGGCACTTCCACATGGCAGCGGGGGCAGGAAGGACGACGGAGACCCGGAGAACATGGGCAGACCTTTGGAGCTGCTGCCCAGGATCGGGATGGGACTGCTGGGCGCCGCTGATGGCACCACGATGGGTGAGGAGCTGGGCAGACATCCTCTGGGAACCAGGACGCAGCCAGAACCTTCATCAGAAAACAGGGAGCCTGAGGAAAAATATTATAAACTCGTTTAAAATTTAGGATGGAGCGTTCCCTGAAGGAATGCAAACCCAACAAATAAACACGCTTCAGTCCAGAGAAGACGGCAGCTTTTCTGGATAGTTTTTTTTAGATGTGTTGCGCCATAAAATTTGAAATTACGTTTTTTTTAAACAGTAAAATTTCTTAGTTTCAGCATTTGGTCTGTTTAAATGTTACATTGTTAAAATACCTTCCCTTTGTGTTGAGCAGCCACAGCTGCAGCTACTCATCCACATCAGCCCCAGCCTCTTTACTTTGTCTTCACTCACTTTTCAGTCCTGCATTATTAGCTTCCCTTTGAGCTCCTTCGGTCCAGTCCACTTCTAAAATCAGGACCTTTTCAACATTGTGTTTGTAAACTAAGATACTCTTGTCTTGGTCAAATCTAGGAAACAATAATTATTTGTGACTGCAGGGAACATTGTTTGATCTGTTATTATTGTAAATTAATCTAAATTTCAGCTCGAAACCTGCAAAATCTTTTGAGCTATGACCATTTTTGTGTTTGCTACGGTTGATCAAAGGATGTAAAACAGAAATCCCAGGATGTTTTTGTGCGCAGAACAGCTCATTATGTAACCAGAGTTCACCTGAGAAAAAAAACCTTCATATTTGTCCTGAAGGAACACGCAGGAGAAGATCATCTTTTCCTAACTGAATTGTTTTCCAAGGCGTTTTCCTTCTTTTGCAATAACTGCAGTGAAAGGAGTCTGAACTTGTTCCCGGGCCTCAGAATTATGTCTCTATGGGAATAAAAACAGCCTGAGGTCAGTGACTTCAGTCAGACGTGTTGGTTTTAAAATTAAAGTAACATTAATAATGACTAATGTTCTTACAAAGATGGTAAAATCTGCTGAGTTGCTTCAAAGAGAAACACTCAGAAACAGGAAGTAGGTACTCATCAACACATGAATTTCTCTTCTGTTTTTGCCACCCMAGAACGGCGAGGCTTCTGATAAATGTTTTTGAATTTCCTGTAAGCATTTTCACCTCTGTTACACTCAGACAGTTTCAGGCGAGCACCAATCTTTCTACAAACGCAGAGCGGCGGGAAAAGATTTTCTGTGCTTTGTTGCCTTTTGTACAGACTTGATATGTGACTACGGGCTGACAGGGTGTGGTTTCAGTCGAGGCAGAAGTGGTACAATAACCACACAATTAAAAATAATAGATCTATTTCAAAGGGTGTGTGCATTTTTTAAAAGCTGCAGGCGACCTGAAGCTTTTTGAGGTTCAACTCTGCAGCATGGAGAGCTAACTCTGCTGCTACGCTGCATGGCTTTGAAACAAGACAAATCATTAAAACAACTGACTMTCTGGCTATTTCCAAGATACAAGCACAAATAATTAGCACAAAATTCCTAATTTTCATTAAAAAAAACTTTGACAAAAACATTCCTAATTTTCTAAAATGCATGAAAAAAAACATCAGTGGGTCAAACATGGAGCCTTGGAGAGCCCCTAAACTTTCAGTTTGAGACTTTTTGGGTCTCTAAGAGTTAAAAAAAAATGTCACTAACGCATTTTAAATATTTTAGCTCACTTGAAATGTTAAATGTTAATAATTTCAGGGTCACAGGGGTCACTGGTGCCCATATCCACCAGTCACAGTGCGAGGGGCGGGGTACACCCTGGACAGGTCTCCAGTCCATCACAGAGACACACATAGAGACAAACGAGACAAACAACCATTCACTCTCTCACTCACACCTAGGGACAATTTAGAGTTATCAATTAACCTAACAGTCATGTTTATGGTCTGTGGGAGGAAGCTGGAGTACCGGAGAAAACCCACGCATGCACGGAGAGAACATGCAAACTCTACCCAGAAAGGTCCCCAGGCTGGGATTTGAACCGGCGACCTTCTTGCTGAGAGGCATCAGCTCTACCAACTGAGCCTTTGTTGTTGGAGCTCAGCTCTTGTTATGACATCATCATCCTGAGACAAAAGAAACACTAATGATGCTAACTCTCCTAATTATGCTAATGCTGCTAATGATGCTAATGTAACTAAAGATGAAATTTAAAATCTAAATTCAAAATGTGTTCATTGAAAACAAAAAGGATGGTACCTGTGGTCCGGCAGGTTGGAAACGTGGCAGCATTAGCAGAGTTAACAGCATTATCATATTTAGCAACGTTAGAAGAGTTAGCAGCATTAGAAGAGTTAGCAGCATTAGAAGAGTTAGCAGCGTTAGAAGAGTTAKCAGCATTAGAAGAGTTAGCARCATTAGAAGAGTTAGCAACATTAGCAGAGTTAGCAGTGTTATCATATTTAGCAGCGTTAGCAGAGTTAGGGGTTGCTTTTGTTCATAGGATGAGGATGTCATAAGAAGAGCTGAGAACCAACAGCAAAGGCTGTGTTCTATTTCGAAGTTTACATTTAGATTTACAATTTAATATTTAGAAGTAACTTTAAATTTAAAATTAAATTGTTAAATAATAAAAATGATCAAAATATGAGAACACTGAGCTAAATAACAGTAAGATGTTAGTGTATCTGTAAGTGAGCTAAATAATGAAAATGTGTTAGTGACATTAGTAACTTTTTATTTTACATCTGTAAAATAATGTGTAAATATATGTACATATTATGTAATATGTAAATAATATGTAAATCTATTATTGTAGATTTAAACATTTGTTCTTTGAATAATTTCCTACAAGTTTTATCATTATAGTTATTTTCTGTTAATTTTATGAACGTTTGACATTTTATTTATTTCTTTAAAGTTAATTTCTCTTCACAGATTCCAAAGGTGTAAAACAGCACATGATTCCTGTTGTTCCTTTACCTGCTGGGGGGCTTTTGCAGGACGGGCTTCTGCTGACTGGGACCGGTTCAAACGTGGGGTCCAGTTCTATCATGAGCTGGTTGAGGTTTTCCAGGGTCATGTCCAGGTCGGGGTCTTCCAGGTGACAGCTGGGCTGGTGAGTGACCAAGTCCTGGACCGAGTCCAGACAGACGGTTTGTCCCACTCTCAGGACATGAGTGGGTCTGACGTGGGCCATGCCTCCAGCTGCAGGCATCATGGTAGGGGGGCCGGATTCTTCTGGACCACAGACACAAAGGAGACGTTAGACCCATCATTTAGTCAGGTTTGATTTCTTCTTCTGGTCTCTGTTAGACTTTAGGACCGTAGACCAGCAGCAATCTGGTAATTTAACTGTTAATCTGTTAATCTAACTTAATCTGTTAATCTAACAATCTGTTAATCTGACTGTTAATCTGATAATTTAACTGTTAATCTGTTGATCTAACTTAATTTGTTAATCTAACTTAATCTGTTAATTTAACTGTTAATCTAACTGTTAATCTGACTGTTAATCTGTTAATATGTTAATCTAACTGTTAATCTGACTGTTAATCTGTTGATCTAACTGGACGTTAGATCAGTTTTTGAACCTTTGACCTAAAGTTTGGACTCTGAGTGAAGCAACCTTCGGCTGATATCAGCCGAGGCTGAGCAACAGCAGGGAGGGTCTCGTCAGGCGGGGCGTGGAGCCCCTGAGTCATGAAGGTGACTGMTCGTTGCCATGGTTACGGCTGTGTTTCCCTTGCAACAATCAGAACTTTACAGAAGATTAAAGCTAAAAGACCAACTTTACTGCATGAAGCAGAAACTAAAGACATTTAAATTTATGTTTAATTAAAACMAACTTTTGTCTTTTAAGAACTGAGAAAGAAGTTGTGTTCATGAACTCTGAGCTCCTGACATGTTTCTTTTCTCTATTATTTTTACTCTCATACAGAACTTTAATCCACTGCTTTTTGCTTTCATGAATATGAATAAACTTAAAGGATCTCAGATTAAAAGAAGTTTTCTTACCTTTAATCCCTGAGCTCAGGCTCCTGGTTCTTCCTGCTTCAGTTCTCTCCTGTTGCAGCTTTTATTAATCAAACCCCAGCCCTGTTTCCTGTCAGCCAATCAGCTGCCAGGATCAGAAAGGTCTGCCTCCAAGATAATTATAGCSTATTACCAGATTATAATCTGTAGCTGGAGGCTCCTTCTGCAGGAGCACCAGGGCTTTCTTAGAAAGATTCAACAACAGTTTCTAAAATTAACTAAACTTTCGTTTTTTTCTCAGAACTAAAAATGAATTAGAATAAATTAAAAATCACAGTTTTTCCATTGAGCAAAAATGTTCATATTTATCTGTTATATATAGGTCACATCAGAAGATCAGACAAACATCAAAATAAATCATCAAAACTCTAGATAAAGGCTCAAATATAAAAAGGTCTCTACAAGTAAAAGTTACAGTGGCAAAATGGTAGCTAAAAAAATAACAGTARCATCAGAAAGTTTTCTGAAGCAGATCTGATCTTATTTTCAATAAAATGATTAAAAACCTTAAATCAGTGTTCAGAGAATAAACAACAAAATATATTCTAGAACCAATCGAATGTATTTCAACTTAAATCAAATGTGTTTCAATTCAGTTCAGTTTCAGTTTCCATCAAATGTGTTTCAGGTTTTAAAAATATGTTCTAAGTTCCCTCAAATCTGTCCCAAGTCTCATAAATGTGTTCCAAGTTCCCTCAAATCTGTCCCAAGTCTCATAAATGTGTTCCAAGTTCCCTCAAATCTGCCCCAAGTCTCATGTGTTCCAAGTTCCCTCAAATCTGCCCCAAGTCTCATAAATGTGTTCCAAGTTCCCTCAAATATATTCCAGTGCTCGTAAATGTGTTCCAAGTTCCCTCAAATCTGCCCCAAGTCTCATAAATGTGTTCCAAGTTCCCTCAAACCTGTCCCAAGTCTCATAAATGTGTTCCAGGTTCCCTCAAATCTGCCCCAAGTCTCATAAATGTGTTCCAAGTTCCCTCTAATCTGTCCCAAGACTCACAAATGTGTTCCAAGTTCCTTAAACATGTTCAATGTTCCCTCAAATGTGTTTAAATCCCACCAAATTTGTTGTAAATTGCACGTGTTCTGCTTCAAATCATGTTTTATTTCCATTAAGTAAGTCAAGTTGCTTCAAATGTTTTAGGTTTAAAAAATCTGTTCTAAATTTAAAAAAAGGGTTCTAAATTTTATTAAATCTGTTTTAAGTCCAGCTGGTTGGACTTGTCATTATTTTCCCACAAATGTTATTCTGACCCAGCAGACGGAAACGTTCGACCTGASATTAAGAAGTTACATTTTCCAAATCTCTGTGAAATCTGAAACTTCTGAGTAAAGTTTAGAACAAAACCTCTCAGAAGCAGGCAGACCTGAACCAGTTTTTATGAGAAGACAGAGGACTTCCTGTCAGAGCGAGCGTCAGCAGGTAAATATTTGAGTCTGGTTGGAAATCGGTCTGTGGAGGTACAACCAGCCCATACAAGGAGGTGGGACTTTCTGCTCTGACACACCTGAGAGCAGCTGAGGTGAGTCAGTTCAGGCTGAACAGCAGAACCAGGACCAGGATCAGATGAGGGGTCAGAGAGGACAGGAAAGAAGTGGTCCTGACAGAACATTRTACCTGAAACGTCAGCAGGAAGCTGAAGCTCAGGTTTGGTTTGTGGTGCAAAAACAGTGAATTAACCAGACAGAAATGTTTGTTTATTCTGACTTTATTGTATTTTTATAAGTTTGAATGATTTACTGTGTGACACTAAAAACATTTACAGTCACGTACACTGTGGTAAAAACTTAAAAAATAAATCTGAAGGGTAAAAAATAACTGAGAAGATGGTATAAAACACAAAATATTTCTTCAGGTATTTACAGGTGACGCTCCGGCCCTTAAAGGTCGGCCATGTCTTTGGGTGAGGTGACGGCACCTTTGGGAGAGAAGGTGGTGGTGGTTTCTGTGTCCAGCCCCGCGGAGCTCCGCCTCCTGAAGGTGTACCTGTAGAACCTCTCCTGACTCAAGCAGCCGCTGTCCTTCAGCAGCTTCAGCAGGTCGTGGCGGAACTTCACGCCGATGAAGGCGTAGACGAAGGGGTTCAGGCAGCACCTCAGGAAGGCCACGCACTGCGTGACGTCGGTGGCGAACAGCAGCTTGTTCTCGTAGGCGCAGATCTTGGTCCCTCCATTTCCCGTGTCCACCGTGGTCCAGAAGAGGACCACGTTGTAAGGCACCTGGGACACCAGGAAGACGGCCACCACGGCCAGGATGACCTTGATGGCCTTGTTGCGTTCGAAGCTGCGAGCCTGGCAGAGCGTCCGGACGATGCTGCTGTAGCAGACGCTCATGACCAGGAGAGGGAGGAGGAAGGCGAGGACGATCTGGCTGGACTGGAGGCTGACGCGCAGCCGGTCCGTGCTGCTGGAGAACGGCGAGCAGGTGTTGTTGTTGATGTTGGTGTAGACCATCTCCGGGATGGAGAAGACCATGGCCAGGACCCAGATGGCGGCCGACGACACCTTGCTGAAGAGGACGGCCTGCGAGCGGTGGCGGTGAGCGGAGACGGCCTTGGAGATGGCGAAGTAGCGGTCGATGCTGATGAAGCAGAGCAGGAACATGCTGCTGTAGAAGCTCACCTTGTAGACGGCGTGCATGGCCTTGCACACGGCCAGGCCCAGAACCCACTCCGACAGCGAGTTGGACGCCCAGAAGGGGAGCGACAGGGCGAAGAGCAGGTCGGCGAATGACAGGTTGAGCAGGTACACGTCCGTCATGTTCCTCAGACGCTTGAAGTAGAAGACGGTGAGGATGACCAGCAGGTTCCCGGCCAGCCCCAGCAGGCAGATGATGCTGTAGAAGATCGGGACGAACCAGAGACGGAAGTGTCGGTTCGATTCCTTCTCACAAACTGTCGGAAAATCGTCGTAGTAATCAGTGGGAACTGTTCCTTCGTCCAAATTGGTGGTGTTCCCTTCATCTTCAGACAAGCAGGACTGTAAACAAAGATAAACAAGAAAAGGTCAACAAAGGAGGAGGAGCCTGTTTTTGTTTCTTTAAGGTGCAGCGACACCATCGGCTTCCTCAGACTACGACTGCTGTTACTGAACCAAGCTAAAATTATTTACCTCAGGGACGTTTCAACACCTAAACCACAACCCAGAACAGAATCCTGGTCGGTCTTTGGTGGTCCGGCACCGTCATCTTTAAACTGCTCCCTCCAACTTCCCTTTAAACTTTAAATAGGATTTGATTCTTCCACACCTGCCTCTGCAGCCTCTGAACTTCTCAACTCAGATTGTAAATTTGTCGGTCCTTGTTTTGCAAGTTTTTTTTTTTCTTTGGTCAAGCACTTTATTTGTGACCATTTTTTATTTTTTTGTGACCATTTTTATTTTTTTGTGACCATTTTTCTACCTCGTCTTTAACAATCACTGGTTTTTGCATCTGAGAAATGATGGACCAAAATGTTAGACGGACCAAGACCATGAAGACACTCAGGTTTTCCTCTGTTTTTTTTATTCTCGTTTGTTTCACCAAATGATGGTTTCAATTAAAAGAAGCAATTTCCAAAATTACATTTATTTTTACACTGCAGGACAAGAAAACTGAAAAAAACCACCAAGTAGGATGAATATTTTATGCTTACGTTTGATTTATATTTGTGATTTTCCTCACCTTGAAATGGACGATCCAGATCATCAGAGTCGGCAGCAGGTTCTGGAGACCTGAAACACACCCAGAGTTTTATTACAGGTGAAAGAAAGAAACACTCAGGTTTTAACCTTAAAAAGTCTTATTTTACTCAGATTTCCTAAATCAACTTTGCAGATTTGTTTCTGTGTACTGTAAATACATGTGTATTTTGGGCAGTATTTTACTGTAATTACAGCAGCAAAGCAGTAAAATGTGTATATATTACTGTGAACCACAGTAAACAGTTTGTGTACCATCAAGTCCTCTCTACTCTGAATTAGTTTACAGTAAAAAAGTGTAAAATATGTTAAAAAGGGATTTTTCTTCAAGAAATTAAACTAAAAAACAACAAGGAATAAATTTATCCACAACGAAACGCAACAAAAACATCACATTTCAGTTTAAGTTATAGTTTAGTCTACAAATAATTATAGTAATGTATAGTAAAGTAAACAACTGTGATAGTCTGTAATACTCTACAATAACAAACAGTAATGGGACTGTAAATAAAGTAATTATATTGTAATGTAAAATATAGTGGTTGTACTGTAAGTACAGCAACGATACTCTAAAGTAAAATACAGCAATATTACTGTAAAAAAGTAACTATACTCTATGAAATACTGTAATGGTACTGTAAAACATAACAATACTCTACAGTAATAAACAGTAATGGTACTGTAAAGCAATATACAGCAATATTACTGTAAAAAAGTAACAATACTCTACAATAAAATACAGTAATTGTACTGTAAATGAAGTAATAATACTCTAAAGTAAATTGTAGTAATGTTACTGAGAAGAAATATACAGTAAGTATATTGTAAAGTAAAATCCAGCAATAGAATGTAACGTAAAAAACAGTAATTGCACTGTAAAAAGTAATGATACTCTAAAGTACAATACAGTAGTCATACTGTAAAAAAGTAATGATACTGTAAAATGAAATGCAGTTACTGTAATGAAAAACCAAAACTACCAGTGTAAAATACAAAAATGATGGTTTTAGCTGTAGTTAAACTTCCTCTTCACAGGCCTGTCAGATTTTTGGTGGTACTGGTGTTACTTCCTGTCCAACAAATGGTTTAAGTCATTGAAAAAGTACTAACTGTATTTCTTTATGAAGGGCTTGAAGTGGTCATCAGAGTTACTGACAAACTGTTTTTACAGCAAACTTCTGACTGTGGATTTACTCAGATTTAATGTCGGCTGCTTCCAAACACGTAAAAATCTTTTTACTGTTTTTGACAGGAGTTTGTTGGAGACAGCAGCAGGTAGAGGTAGTGTTTTTAAAAACAAATATCTGACTTCACTGTCAAGTCCAAATATAGTTCTTTGATCATTTCTCTGCTTTTTTCTAACAAATGTAAAAAAGTTTGTGTAAAATTTGTTATTCGGTCACACAACACATCAAATGAAAGAACTGCAACAAATAAAGTCTGCACTAAACCAGAGCGTGTTTTRTTTGGGTTTTCTGCTTTAATTCACCACAGAAGCTTAAAGCTCAGATCAGACTCACCTCCAGCAGCCGTCATGTTGGTTCTGGACGAGAAGCCTCAGAACTCTGAGYGTCTGGGTTTGATGGTGGTTTCCCTTCCTCAGGAAGAAAAAAATAATAATCTCTCGGAAAGTTTTTTTCTTCTCCTCCTCTGCCCTCAAATCTCATGTGAGAAGCTGACAAACCACAAACTATAGCTGTTTTCCTGCAGAGTAACACAACGTGGAAACAACACAACGTGTAAACAACGTGTAAACTACACAACATGTAAACAACGTGTAAACACAACATGTAAACAACACAACGTGTAAACAACGTGTAAACTACACAACATGTAAACAACGTGTAAACACAACATGTAAACAACACAACGTGTAAACTACACAACGTGTAAACAACACAACATGTAAACAACGTGTAAACAACACAACATGTAAACAACACGTGTAAACAATACAACGTGTAAACACAACATGTAAACAACGTGTAAACAACACAACA
>NW_013952702.1:131728-133590 GCF_001266775.1 Austrofundulus limnaeus
ACTTTGAGATTTCTTTGAAATATAAGGTGCGTTACAAATAAAATTTATTATTATTATTATTATTATTGTTTGATGCAAACATTTCCTACAGCTTCAGCGAGTATAAAAGTGTTTCATGTCTGCTCTCAGTTTCTGGGACTACCTGAGCCTCTGCAGGGAGTCTCAGTTTGAGTCATTATGTAAATTCATTCTTTTTAATGCAGATTTTACATTTTGAATGAATGGAGTGACGAGCTAAAACAGCTTCATTTCAAGCATCACTTGTGTAGTTTTAAGTCCTGGACAGCAGCTGAAGTTCTGCTCAAAGCCCTTTAAAACACATCTGCAGACTTCTGCACACCTGGATCTGCGGTTGTGGTTTGATGCTTTCACTTAAGACAGCTCAAACCACACAGAGCAAAAAAAAGAAAAAAAAAAAGAGCAGAGGCACAGTTACAATGTGGAGCTGCTCACTGTTCACACGTTTACAAGACCTGTTCTGATTATTTATCTCAATCTAATGAGGGCGAATCGATCCGAGGGTCGGGAAGTGTCCCGCAGGGCCGAACCCGAGCTTCTGAAGCCTTCCTGCACAAACAGGCCTCACGCTCCGTTAGCTCCGAGCTGAAAACAGGAAATCAGAACAATTCCCTCACACCTTACCCACTTCCCTCACCTGTACTGTGCAGGGGACAAACACAGTGAGCTGCAGGCTGACAGAAACCCACAGACACTCAAACCCACCGACTTCTCAGCAGAACTGTTCTCACSTCAAMCAGCCTGAAAAACACAAAAACAGCTTTGATTCTGAAGGTTTTCARTCCAACCTGCAGCTCATCACCACCTGATGCCAACSTTACCCACAATGCACTGCAGCAAACAGCTCAGAGCAGCCCCCAGCACAGAGGTGGAGGTCTGATGGTGTGGGCTCGACTGGAACACCAAGTCCTGCAGAACCACCAAGTCCTGCAGAAACATGAAGTCCTGCAGTACCACCAAGTCCTGCAGAACCACCAAGTCCTGCAGAACCACCAAGTCCTGCAGAACCACCAAGTCCTGCAGAACCACCAAGTCCTGCAGAAACATGAAGTCCTGCAGAACCACCAAGTCCTGCAGAACCACCAAGTCTGCAGAACCACCAAGTCCTGCAGAATCACCAAGTCCTGCAGAACCACCAAGTCCTGCTGAACCACCAAGTCCTGCAGAACCACCAAGTCCTGCAGAACCACCAAATCCTGCAGAACCACCAAGTCCTGCAGAACCGCCAAGTCCTGCAGAAACATGAAGTCCTGCAGAACCACCAAGTCCTGCAGAACCACAAAATCCTGCAGAACCACCATGTCCTGCGGAACCACCAAATCCTGCAGAAACACCAAGTCCTGCAGAACCACCAAGTCCTGCAGAACCACAAAATCCTGCAGAACCATGTAACTGAAACATACAGCATATGCAACTTGTACTTAGACGGTTTCTACCTTGTACTTATAGGGTATGTACCAGGTACTTATACCATTTGTACTTATAGGGTATGTACCAGGTACTTATAGCATTTGTACTTATAGGGTATGTACCAGGTACTTATAGCATTTGTACTTATAGGGTATGTACCAGGTACTTATAGCATTTGTACTTATAGGGTATGTACCAGGTACTTATAGCATTTTTACTTATAGGGTATGTAACAGGTACTTTTAGCATATTTACCTTGTACTTCTAGGGTATGTACCAGGTACTTATACCATTTGTACTTATAGGGTATGTACCAGGTACTTATAGCAGTTGGACTTCTAGGGTATGTACCAGGTACTTATAGCATTTGTACTTATAGGGTATGTACCAGGTACTTATAGCATATGTAGCTTGTACTTATAGGGTATGTACCA
>NW_013952702.1:134990-139911 GCF_001266775.1 Austrofundulus limnaeus
TAGCATTTGTACTTATAGGGTATGTACCAGGTACTTATAGCCCTTGTACTTATAGGTATGTACCAGGTACTTATAGCATATGTACCTTGTACTTATAGGGTATGTATTGGGTACTACAGGGCATGTACCTGGTACCTACAGAGTATGTAGCTGGTTCTTACATTTACACAGTTTTAGGATCAACATAGTTATTTATATTTACAGTCAGAACAAACAGCTCTTTAAGAAAAAAAGTNACGTTCTAACCGGAACAACGCACACGTTCTAACCGGAACAACACACACGTTCTAACCGGAACAACACATACGTTCTAACCGGAACAACACACACGTTCTAACCGGAACAACACACACGTTCTAACCGGAACAACGCACACGTTCTAACCGGAACAACGCACACGTTCTAACCGGAACAACACACACGTTCTAACCGGAACAACACACACGTTCTAACCGGAACAACACACATGTTCTAACCGGACCAACACACATGTTCTAATTGGAACAACACACATGTTCTAATTGGAACAACACACGTTCTAACCGAAGCAACACACATGTTCTAACCGGAACAACACACATGTTCTAAGTGTACTGCTTTGATTTGATTGGCAGCCAGTAAAACTTCAGAACACTGGTAGTCAAGTATTTTACAGCATCGATGATTCACACTGAAAGATGGGCCGGGCCCGCAGCACCCGGTACACCAACAATATTCAAAACGCTGATAATAAATAAAGATTAAGTACTACTTAACGACTACATACTCCTGAGACAATACTGCCACTGTAATACTGATACAGAGAGTACACAAAAAAAAAACTCCAGCTCGTTTCAAAAACAAAAACTACAGCATGCAAAACAACCGAAGCAACAGCAGGACGACCACACACTGAAATATAACACCTAGTATTTTTGTTTTAAGATATGTATCAACATGTGCTGAAGAAGGGCCAGCTCTTCTGAAACTTGGTGCTTCACATGGGGGGCGGGGCTTAACACAGCGAGTCAGGAAACAAACAAAAAGAGGAGAAAGTATCATTCTAAAGTTATCATTAAAGCGTTAAAGCCCAGATTAAAGTGTCGATTTTACTGGCAGAAAACACCGTTGCAGGTTTCTGCGGCTTGTTTTAGCAGCCGATGATGCTGAYCGAGCTAACCGCGGCGTCGGCTGTGAGTGCAGACATGTTGTTTTTGTTTATCAAGAGCTAGGACAGACAGACGTCACATTGTGCGGTTTCTGAAAGGACGGGCCCCGCGGCTGGTTCAGAGTCTGCTGCCGGTCTCAGTGGGCCGCCCGGGTCCTGCTGGGACCCTCAGCCGGCTCACCGGGACCAGGGTCCTCAGTCTGAGCCGAGGTGGTCTCTGAGCCCGTGTTGCTGTCACTGGTTCCCTCCTCCAGGACCCCCTCCGGGACGCTCTCCTTGTCCTCGGACGCCGCCTCGTCACTTCCTGGATGAACATCGAGCTCCTCGGAGGCCTTCAGCTTCCCTGGATTAAAAATAATAATCTGATTATTTATTGTTGAAATGAACCGATCGGAGGATCAGGATCTAGGATTAACACTAAAACTGAACCAATCAGAGGATCAGGATCCAGGATTTACACTAAAACTGAACCAATCAGAGGATCAGGATCCAGGATTAACACTAAAACTGAACCAATCAGAGGATCAGGAATGGGTTGAAAGTATTTTTTTACACGACTGTAAAATTTACTTTGTAAAACAAATTCTACTGTACTAAAAAAACACACACAACTACTAACACATACTGTACAACTACTACTGCTACAACCTTTATAACCAGTATTAATACTACTACTACTACTACTACTACTACTACTACTACTACAGCCTTTATGACCAGTATTACTTCTACTACTTCTACTACTACTACTACTACTACTACTACTACTAAAACTACCTATCAACCAGTACAAATAGTAATACTACTACAACTATTACTACTAATACTACTATTACAACCTGTATGACATGTAGTAATACTACTACTACTTTTTTCAATTTTACTACTACTACCTTCACTACTACTACCACAATTACTTTCACTTATACTACTACTACTACTGTTACTACTACCATTACTATTACTACTACTACTACTACTACTACTACTACTACTACTACTACTACTACTACTACTACTACTACTACTACTACTACTACTACTACGACCACAAATGTTTTTTATATATATTTTCTGTGTATTTAGTGATCTTTTTTGTATTTGTTGTTTAGTTTTAAATAAAAAGTGTGTTTGTTGTCTATAAAGACAATATTTAAAATCTTTTGAGGTGGGGTTCTGTTGAAAGTGCCTGGACTGTAAATATCTTACCTGCTGCAGGTAGCTATTTAACATCTTCAGTTTAAACGGTTAGCTGTTAGCATAATATCAGGTTTAAATAAAATAAAAGTTGACGGATGTGTTGAAGTTTCAAAATGATGGCCCTGTTAGGACTAGCCATTAGCTCATCAGTCCTGTCAGAAATAAACTTCACTCCTGCAAACTGAGGTTGTTCCAAGGGACATCTGCAACAGGTGAGATGTTAACTGYTAGAACTTTTCTAAATCACACTGGAGGCCTCGTCTGTATTTGGACCTGGAGCAGCAGGAAGTTACAGACTGAGAACAGGAAGTAAAAGGTCTCTGTGGACACAGGAAGTCACATGACTCCACAGAGACTCACCTGGAGTGTCGGCACTGTTCRACCCGGCGTCTTCTCCCTCCTTGTTGCTGCTTTCGTTCTGAGGGTTCGGCTGAGACTTCTTGCCGTGCGTGGAACAAACGTGTTTGTCCTCCTCGGCCAGGACGCACGCCGGCGCATCTTTAGCTCCTCGGTCCCCCGAGTCCTTGTCCCGCTCGGCCATCCGTTTACGCGCCGCCTCTTCAGCTGCGTTGATCTCTGCAGAAATCTTCTCCATGTCCACCTCCACCTTCATGCAGCACAGCTGAAGACACAAACTGAAACTTTAGCCTTTTCTGCTGCTGTGGGAGAGAAAAGCTGAAGGCTGTTGAAGCAGCTGAACCTGAAACCACCAGAACAAATAAAATTAGAAAAAGCTAAAAGCTAACAAAGCATTAGCTAAAACCTAACAATAACAATAGGAAAAACAAGAACAATAGCTAAAAGCTAAAATCAGCATTACTGTAGATAAAGGCTAAAACCTACTACACACTGGCTGAATGCTAAATTGATCAAAACTGTAGCTAAAACAAACAGAAACAAGAGAACATTTGATAAAAGCTAAAATCAGCAAAACAGTACCAAGGTAAAACTAGCAACACACTATCTGAAAGCTAAATGATCCAAGTAGATAAAAATAAGCTGAAATATTAGCTAAAACCTGAACTCAGCAGTAGCTAAAGGCTAAAACCAGTAAAACACTAGCTAAACTATAAAACTAGCAAACTAGAAGCTCAAAATAATGACAAAAATAGTAGCTGAAAGCTAAATCTAGAAAAATGCTAAAAAAATAAAACTATGAAAATAGTAGCAAAAACTACATTTATCAAAATAACAGGTAAAGGTTAAAAATGCTAAACACTACCTTAATTATAGAACTATCCCTTTATTATATAAAAACAATTTCTCTAAAAACAGTAGCTACAGGCTACAACTAGTCCACATTAGCTACAGTCAATAACTAACTAAAGCCTGAATTTATTAAAACAGCAGCTAAAGCAGAGTTTAAACAGCAGAAAGTTTTCTAGTAACCTGAAAAGATCTAAATGTATATTCCTTAATTTAAATATTTGAAAAAGGGTTTTAAAAGCCACGGCTGTGATGTTCTGAACGAGCTGAATGATTTGTGAAGGGTTAAAGTAGCTGAATTTGAGCTGCTGTAGTTATTCTGAAACACAAACAGAAGAAACTCCAAGCAGGAAAACAACACAGTGAACGCTGACTGAACATTCATTTTCTTACATTTATCTCTGATCAAACCTGTGCAGTTGAGTAAAATGTTCTTAGAGAACCTGAGGAAGTTCGGCTCAGAGGTTCGGCTGCTGTTTCTCAGTGAATAGCTGCAGGATGAGTGAGGATACATGGCGCCCCCTGCTGTAAAGACGCGGCGCTGCGCTCAGCTCTGACAGAGGCCATAAATAATGGCAGATGACAGCTCAGCGGTTCTCCAGCATATGGTTGCAGTTAGCTGCAGCTGGTGGCCCGAGCTGCACGCCACATGTGAGCCGAAGCTCGCGTGCAAGAGAGCAATGACCCAAGCTGATGGAAAAGATGGCGTACCCGTTTGAGCTCGCTGTTGAAGGACTCTGTGGCTTCGATGAACTTTCTCTTCTTGTCCTGGTGCCGGTCTTCGATCTGCAGCAGCTCCGCCTCTAGTTTTCTCTGCGACACAAGACACAGAGTCGATCGAACTCATTAACACCAACGAGCCGAAGCCACGGGAGCCGGGGCGCTCGAGGTCCGAGCTCACCTGGTGCACCATGAGGGACTGGACCTGGCGYTTCAGGACCTGCATGCGGGCCGTGGTGACGACGGAGCGCACGTCCGGGACCACGCTCTCGCTCAGGATCTCACTGATCAGACGGTGGTTCCTCTGGAAACGAGAAGCGGCCGAATGTTTCACTGAAAAACCGTCGTCGAACTCTGAGGACAGGAAAGAGATCTGAGAAGATGCTGGATTAACACACACGCACGCACACACGCACACACACACACACACACACACACACACACGCACACGCACACGCGTTAAAGAAAAGAAGCTTCTCTTTTGTTGAATAAATCAAAATGTCACAAACTACAATAAAAAAAGTTTGATTACAGACAAAGCACTTCTTTAAGGAACTCTTTTTACCCACTGCATCTAATCCACTGCATCTAGTCCACTGCATCTAATCCACTGCATCTAATCCACTGCATCTAATCCACTGCATCTAA
>NW_013952702.1:140065-142343 GCF_001266775.1 Austrofundulus limnaeus
CGTACAGACACTGACCGTACTGACAATGACCGTACCGACACTGACCGTACCGACATTGATCGTACTGACACTGACCGTACAGACACTGACCGTACTGACAATGACCGTACCGACACTGACCGTACCGACATTGATCGTACTGACACTGACCGTACAGACACTGACCGTACTGACAATGACCGTACCGACACTGACCGTACCGACATTGATCGTACTGACACTGACCGTACAGACACTGACCGTACTGACAATGACCGTACCGACACTGACCGTACCGACATTGATCGTACTGACACTGACCGTACAGACACTGACCGTACAGACACTGATCGTACCGACACTGACCGTACAGACACTGACCGTACAGACACTGATCGTACTGACACTGATCGTACCGACACTGACCGTACAGACACTGACCGTACAGACACTGATCGTACTGACACTGATCGTACTGACACTGATCGTACTGACACTATACTAAGCACTAGTGGAAAAGGGGCATAATCCACTGCATATCAGCCATAGTGTATCATAGAAGTTAATCTTGTATTTTTATCCATTTGGTCAAATCTTAAAAGAGTTTTAATATTTTTGATGGATCTCACGAGACACGTGTGCATGGCTCATGCATCGTGTGATTGGTCAGAACTTTGTGGGCRTGGTCATGTATAGAAGCAGGTGAACTGCTCTGCTGAAGATCAGCTGGACGAGGCCGTGGGAATATACAGCCATCTTTACAAATGTTCCAGCTACACTTTAAGATGGTCAGAGAACTCCTGGAAGGAAACAGCGTGGAGACACAGGCAGCTGTCAGGCAGCGTGGTGCAGTGTCAGGGGGGCGGGGCTTACCAGGAATTTTTGCTACAGATTCTCCTTAGAGAATAAAAGATCAGGTTTCAACATCTCATGAATTTTCAAGCTGTTAAAGCTGAAAATGAACAAAACTTGATTTGACAAAAAAGTAGTACTTATCAAATTTAGTAAAAATTTGTAATTTGAACATTCATACCTACTGTTTATAGAATGTGTCTATTTACTGGTGCTGTGGTGCTTTGAATGTATCGAAACGTGTAGTTTCTGTGGTTATCACCTGATTTTGTTGCTGCAGTGCAACATCTGTGCACATCTGAAGTTTTCAGACGAGCAGACATGAGTCTCCTCTGTCTATATGAGCTTCAAAGGAGCCCCTATAGGCGCTCCGGCACCGCAACAGGAAGCAGCTCGAGCTCATGGCGCTGCGGAGAGGAGAGTTAAACCTCTCTAACGTGTGTTTTCCAGCGCCGTCCCTCGTGGCTGCCAGAAATTTCCACCTGGTTTTACTGGAAGAGCTGTGGATTGTAGGGAAACCCCGTCTGAACATCTGAGATTTCTCTCAGATCGACTCAAAGCGACAAACGCTGTGATGCTCGCAGGATAACAAGCAGGAGAGAGCGGCCAGAGTTTCATTAATAAAACACACCCACAGAGCTAAACCTTATTTAATTACTGCCACATGTGCAGTTTGTTCAGATTGTACCCCTCAGGGATGCCAGCTTTAACCGTTTTTTCTTTTTAAATAGCAGCAGTTTTATCTGCAGTTTTCCTGAACATCATTACTGTGACCCGGGCCGACCCCAGGCAGCACCATTTCCTGGAGGTGGGTGTGACTCCTCTTCTGCAGCTAAATGTGTGTTTGTGTGCGTCACACTTCACAACAACAGACGAAAGAATGTAAATTTGGTAATTGTGTCCAAACCAACGGCAAAAAATCTAAACACTCAAACAAAACAAAAGGCAGAATTTGTCTCAGTTTGAAGCTTGAAGAAAAAAAARAAACGTTTTTCTTTTTCCCCTGAAGAAGGTTGGATTAAATAAATACACTCCAATTTAAAACTGGGATGACAGAACACAAATAAAACCAGAAGGCACTGATTTATAATCTATTTTATTACAGTTAAACAATAAACAATAAACAAATCAAAGGGCTGGAGAAAGATATTCTGCTTTTTTAAAGATTATTTTCAAGTTAATGGAAGAAATTTGTCTGAAAATATTTCAGGTTTTTCCAGTTCTACAGGACCTGAGACCAGTTCTACAGGACCTGAGACCAGTTCTACAGGACCTGAGACCAGTTCTACTGGACCTGAGTGGACCTGAGACCAGTCATAGAGGATCTGAGACCAGTTCTACTGGACCTGAGACCAGTCATAGAGGATCTGAGACCAGTTCTACTGGACCTGAGGAGACCATTTCTACTGGACCTGAGGAGACCATTTCTACTGGACCTGAGGAGACC
>NW_013952702.1:143320-152190 GCF_001266775.1 Austrofundulus limnaeus
TAGAGGATCTGAGACCAGTTCTACTGGACCTGAGGAGACCATTTCTACTGGACCTGAGGAGACCATTTCTACTGGACCTGAGGAGACCAGTTCTACAGGACAGGCAGGCATCGGGACACACCATGAGTTTTACCTGCCCCGGGCAGTCGGGCAGTAGGATTTGTGGAACCCTGACCTGAGGAGACCAGTTCTGGAGGATCTGTTGACACATTCTGGTCTGATGAAGGATTCTAGGTCTTCTACAGTTCTGGATGGGACCAGAGGGTCTAAAACCTGTAGATACTTTTCTACATTGATGGAATCTTTCCGGATGTGTAATCTGCTGACTAATGCACCCCTATCCCATCAGAGAGGCAGTGTGGATGTTTCACTGGAAAAACTGTCCATCTAACCAAGTCTTCTTATCTTATATCCACACAAAGGTTTTAAATCTTGTTTAAAGTTTAATAAGAGCAGAGTGTTAGATTATTACATCGTCATCTTTTCTTTTTTCATGACTCTTACCAGGTGCAGTTGTTGTTTTTCCAATGGCAGAATATTTTCACTTAATGTAAGAAATATGAGACATTTCAGAGCCAAACAGTGATTTATAAAACTTTAGTTGTTGTGATGTAAACAGGCTGTGGTCGGCCTGACCACGGTTCTTACCGTCTGGATCCTCGGCTGGCTGGATGCTCATGTAGGGCTCGCCCTTGTCCAGGCGGGACTGCCTCTGCCGGCTCTCCTCCTCCAGCGCCGCCTCGGCCCGGCTCTTGGCGTTGACGTAGGCCAGGTAGGCGGGCGAGTTGTGGTAGGCCTTCATGCTCTCGTTGTACTCGATCTGCAGCGGACAGGACGAGAGGAATGACGGGGAAGTGGAGAGCGCGGGCACCTGGACCCGTTTCTATCAACCATGAGAAGATGAAGAGGGGAGGAAGAGGAGAAGGAACCACAGCTGCAGGTCCGACAGAACAACCCCCCCTTTCTGTAAAACAACCAACCTTCTCTGCTTCGTAGTCATTCAAATAATCCTGTTTCTCCTCATCAGTGAGGTCCCTCCACATGCCACCGATTATCTTCCCAATTTCCCAAAGCTTCAGATCAGGATTGGAGGCTTTTACTTGATCCCAAACCTGGTGATGAGAACCAGACATGGGTGTGGGGGTCGGGTTGGGCTGGAGGGGCTAYGAGTGCTTGTCTCTTTGCAGAGAGGTCACAAACCAGAGGAGGCCGTGTGCTTTAAAAAAACGCTCCGTCTTTAACCGGGGTCGCCGCTGCCCCGTTACCACGCTAACACCTGGATCTCACCTGCCTCTTCAACCACGTCCGGCTGACGCAGAGCCCATGGATTTATTTACAAACTAAAACATCTTTCAGCAAAAAACAAACAAACAAACAAACAAAAGGTTTTTTCAGCGTACTTGCCTTTCGACTGTATCTCATGTACGGCATCAGGGGCTTGTCGGGGGGTTTGGGAGGCTTCGGGATGTTTATTCCAGAGGAGTTCTGGGACAAAAAAAAAGGAAACACAAAAAAGTCACATTCAGACAAAAAACACAATGAGCGTGTCGTTTAGCTACAAAAACAGCCGAATGGACTACAAGTARGTGAACCCTGGTGAGGTCCGTGGAAGAGTTGGTGCTTCTCCGTTCTGATTAGATTAGAGTGTTTTGTTTACATTGAGTGCAGACCCGCTTTAAATTCATTCAGTCATCTRATAAACTGCACCATGTTTTATATTCAGGATCATCTTTTTTAAGTTTGATTTTATATAAGTTCGGTCACACATGTTGTAGATAATCCTCAACAAATAAACATATCAATATTTGTCAAATTGATGGATTTATGGTCATTTTTGTGTTTATTATATGTGGCGGCCATCTTGAATCCATCAAATCTGTTCACAGATTGATGAAACGTGCRGATATGATGTTTTTAGTTTCACTGCTTGATTTAAAACAGAACAAATTAAAAAAAGGGATCAAACCAGGGGCGGAGCCAGAGGAGTGCCCCCCCCGACACCCAATTAGCCACCCCAGGTGCCACCCCCAAATGACTGACAAGTGGCTACCTTAGATTTTTTTCTATTTGATTTCAGAATCTTTTGGCTTAATATCTGTAAAAGTGTCAGATTTATAGCATTATTCTTTTTTAACTTAGTCGGCCATCTTGGATTTCTGATTTGCAGAGTCTATTAGGGATCACCCTCAGCTCATACTCCAAGTTTCAGGTCAGGATCTCTTACAGCGTCTGAGTTATAGCCATTTGAAGTTAGCTGTGGTGGCCATCTTGAATTTTTGATTTGCATTCAGAATATGCTGCAGAAATTTTTCAGCTACTATTAGACAAACTATCAGCTTTATGTGTCCAAACCTTATAATAATATCTCAAATGAGCATTAGCCCTTAGTTTAAAATAGCAATAAGCTTTCAGAATATCACTGAGACTGATCTTGGCAACTCGAATACCAAATTACAGCTCAGAATTTGTAAAAATGGCTGAGTTTGAACCATTTTAAATTAGCTTAGCTTTAGCAATTAGCTTAAACTGGGACTAGCACTTGGTTTATTTTTTTCAATCATTCTTTGTTACGATCACACAAAATTTCAGCTCAATATTTCTTAACGCAGCTGACGTAGGCTGTTTGAAATTACTTGTTTAATTTTATTTGTATGAGCCCTCCTAAAAAACATCTGGGCCACCCCCTGTGGCAAAAAAGGTCTAGCTCCGCCCCGGATCCACCGCTGGGATAAAAAGCATTTGACAGTGAATCTAAATTTATATTTATTTACTGGTTCTTCCTACTTGCATCTTATACTTGGTTTAAAAAAATAAAAGGAAAAAGAAATGATTAAAAACTGCATAAATCCTGATTTTTATCACCTGCTGTGGAAAATCTTTCACCTGTGTGTGCCTGTTAGCAAAATATCTCCGATGACTGCACGTGTTCTGATGAAACTCTGAGAAAGTAATGTTTGGACAAACGTTGTAAGGGGGTTGTATTTGTTAACCGTGCAGCACGAGGTGAGAAGTTATCAGCTCAGACAAACAGATTTATTGAGCAACTCTGTGGCTGCAGATCCAGCCTGACGCTCTCAGGTTACGCAAATAAAAACCTTGAAAAGGTGAAAAAACTCTTAAATTCACTTGTTTTTTCCTTCCAAGCAGCCGGACTTTCCTGTGAAGCTGTACAGTGGTCGTCATCGACCGTTTTCCAGACTTCCTGCAGGTTTTTGTGAGGCTTTATCTGTTCAATCAGCTCAGTTTAGTTCTTGTTTTTGAGCAGAGGAAAGTGATTTGTTTGCTTCAGTCACTAAACTCTGACCTGAAATGTTGTTCAGGTCTAAAAAACACATTTAAATGATTTATTTATTAACAGTTTGAGGTGGAATAATGCCCAGGAGCTGCCTGCGAGGAGACATTTTAATTAAAAACCCTAAAATAATGAGATTTTCCTCTGCGACGCAGAAAGCTGCTATCAGAGCGGGCCGACCACGGCGTGTTGCCGTGGCAACAGCCCCGCAGACACGGGGTCGTCAACATGGCCGACAGGAGGCAGGTGGCGTGGCAGCCGACAGAAGGACCCTCTGCTCGTCTGCAGAGTCAGAAACGTTTTGCACTTTAAATTCTGCCTCACAGACGACTCGACATGTTTCTGAATTCATTCAAAACCTCAAAAAGGTCCTGGAGGCACTCTGAGGGGCTCGCCACCAACCTGTGGCGGCCATCTTGGATTATATCTAAATCAGTCCTAGATAAAAGTTCAATAATGGAGTGGTAATTTGTTCATTTTTTCTGCAGACTTCGTGCTTTTTTTAGCTGTTTTTATTTCGAAACGTTCGGCTCATTCAGGAGATCAGATTTTTGTCATTTTTATACTTTAAGATGATTAATTTTATTTATAAAACATTTCACTTTAAAAAAACGTCAAAATTTATTCTGTTTTATTTAAATCATTCTCTTAGAAATCTGCTTCAGCTGCTGACTTTGTCTTCCTGTGCTACTCTTAGCTTTTGGTTAACCTTTTGCTACTTTTAGCCTTTCTCTAGCCTTTTGATACCTTTAGTTTTTAACTAGTCTTTTGCTACTTTTAGCCTTTCTCTAGCCTTTTGATACCTTTAGTTTTTAACTAGTCTTTTGCTACTTTTAGCCTTTCTCTAGCCTTTTGCTACCTTTAGCGTTTAACTAATCTTTTGTTACTTTTAGCTTCAGCTCTTTATCACTTCCTGGTCTCGTGGACAGTGGCGTTCTTGTTGACCTCTGCTCCTTTAGCCTCTCTGTTCCACCTGTCCTGTTTTTCTCCAGCTGATCTTCGGCTCGTGTTTTTTTAAACCCAGCTGATTGTGATTTTACAGCAAACTAACGGCAGATGTGACTTTTCTCTTTGGTTTATTGAAGATGTGTTGCTGGAGTCGTACCGTCACCCTGCTGTTGGTGCTCTGGCTGCCCCCCAGCCTGTAGTTGTTGTAGGCCAGGTGGCTGTACGGGTTGTAGCCCACAAACCCGGCACTGCTGGAAATTTGCTGACGGAAACAAACGAGGACAGAAACGACACAGACGGAGGAAATCAGAAGAATTTCACAATAAAACTCTACTCAAACGAAACAAAAAAACAAAAAAGCCTCAAACAAACAGTYGCTGTGGGGAAACTATAAATCAGATTTTAATAATTCTTAAAATGTGAGCATCGGCAGAGACTGATGGTCACAAACAACAACAAACAAATGTTTTTATGTTGCTGTTGTGTTTTATAAAGGAGGGTGAGAGCTAAGATTGTAGCATAAAACAAACAAGCAGAGAAAATTACAATTAATGAATAAAACAATGTGTATAAAAGGGGTGTAAGAACATATCGATACACTTAAATATTGCAATATTTCATTTCCTGATACTGTATTGGTTTTTTAAAGAACTGTTTTGGTTTTTAATCAAATACTAGATCAGATTTTATGGATGTAATGCATGGAGTGCTTAATATATTTTTTTATTAGAATCTTTTGGAGAAAACGATGGTGATATATCCACATGTTTACACTATCACGACATATTGTGTGATATATCGTATCGTGGCCCGTGTATCGTGATATGTATCATATCACTAAATCCTTGCCAACACACAGCCCTAACGCAGAACTGTCTTCAACAACACAAGGATCATCTCACCTAAAAATCTAACTACACAAACAACAGCACAACTTTTACCTAGTGGTAATACAGTATCTGAAACTTTATGTAAAAGTACTTACAGTTGTCGGGGCAGGGGGAGGTGGGGGGGCGTAGGATGGTCTTTCTGTTGTTTAAGAAAATAAAACTCTAAACAAACCACAACGTCTCCCAGTGGGCTCCAGTTCACATTAGGTTACAACAAAAGAAACTTTTGTTTTGGTAGTATTGTGGTTCAATAAGACAGCAGGTTATATGAAATTTAAATACCATCAGATACACAACAGTACAAGTAAAAGTCGTTCCTTACTCGACATATTTGCAGAGACGTGCTGGTGTCAGTTTATTCCAGTCGTTGGATCTGAAACAAAAACATGACGTCATGAAGTTCATTTATCTTTTATTCTGTTGTATAAACCTGTGGAAGACGACGAGGGGGGGGACAACATGTAGAGAAAAACAAGTGGGTTGGGACAGATTTTGTTTCTTCAACACATGGTCTTTATTTATACTCCAAATGTATGAATCATGAGCTCATACAACCACCGAATATTTTGTGGCGAACGTGTTTATCCATGACACAAACACAGAAACATACACGCAGTTTGTGATGTGATCTCAGTGAACTGTGGCCTTCTCCTCTCCTCAGATACACCCAGGTACAAAACAATATCCTCATCTGAGCCGAACTACCATCGAACTGAGACCCAGATCAAAGTGTTTGATTAGATAATAAAACCTAAAAATGTCTTCAAACTATACGTCAACTTTACAGGTAAGATTTGCTGATTTGTTCCTGAAACTGAAGGTACTATTATCATCTTTGGTTAAGTTTTTTTTAGTAGTTAGTGGTAGTTTTAAAAGTATCGGCCACAATGAGAGAACAAAACATGGACGACTTGTCCCCTGCTGCGAGGTCTGACAGGTTTCAGAGGGTCTTCTCAAAATAATTACACCCTAAATAAGAAAACTTGCATTTTTAATAAAAATTAAAAAATAAATAACAGTTCTCATAGCTTAAAGCTTGATAGCTTAGTCACATAGAATCTAATATGAACACCCTGCTCTTTGATGTGCCTGCTTCATATCAGATACAAATTTAAAAATACACGGTTTAATAATACAAATGCACAATAATAAAATTTTGTGTCGACTATTTTTTATAATCAACGTAATCCATTATTTTAAAAAATCGGTGCATTTAAAAAACTGACTCGTTTATGATAGGCAACAAGGAGTGCTTTTTTAAAAAACCATTATCTAAAGTTCTGAATCTCCTCGTAGAAACATCATAAGGTTTAAAGGTCTTCCAAGGATTAAATGACCTTTGCACAGATAATCATGCACAAAGTCAGTATTTAATGTGGTCTGGATGGGTTCATGTCTACTTCCTGGTAGTCTAAACATTACTCACAACAGTGCTCATATCCAGAGGTCTATAAAGTACATGAAAAAAATAGCTAAGTAAAAGTAAAAATACCTTAACAGAAAATGACTTTGGTAAAAAAAAAAATCATTAATGAGAAAAGTACTTCAGTAAAAGTCAAAACTGTTCATAAAAAATCAGGAAAGTAAAAGTACTTTTACACACTCTCTGAGAAATAAATTGTTAACTTTACTTACTCAAACTGGTTCCACTAAGTCAACTTGAGTAATATATAGCCTCAAATTTACTCTACTAAGTTTAATGGAACTAGTTGACATGACTTGGTTGAGTAAATTAAACACTTCTTTTTTTAGAGTACAATAATAACTCCTTTCATGTTGTATTTGGGTCATATTTAATTTTGTAACGAGTAACTAGGTGTTACATTTTAAAGTAAAGAAGTAAAGGTTTTGAATGTAACAAAATAAAATTCAAAGTAACAATTTAAAAAAATGCTTGATAAAATTACAAATCCTCAAAAAAAATTACTTAAGTACTGTAACAAAGTAAAAGTATTTAGTTACCTCTGCTCGTATCTACTTAGGTTTCATCTCTCCCAGCACCCAGCATCATTACAGCTTCAGGACATTTTTCTATCACCACATAAAGTACCAATAAAGCTAATTTATAACTATATTTCTATATAMGTCAACAAAAGGCAGGTGTAACGGATCAAAAGACTGAACCTAAACAACACTGAATACCGGAAGTACATACCGGAAGTACATGCCCATACTGTGGTGCCCACCCTCCTGTGCGGGCTCTGGCTCTGCCCCCCGGACACTGAAAACAAAGCTACGCCCCTGCCAGGTACAGAGCCGGGTCCATGTCAGCAGGACCTAGCTGTTCATTAAATCTCGTTTTCAGGCCATTTTTCCGTGTCGACATGTCGTTTTAGTTCAATATTAACATGTCTGCATTGTTCGCATCCAGAACAGCTGTGAGCTAGCAGCTAACGAGCTAAAGCTAACGAGTAGCCGCTAACAAAACCAGATTACAGGAGTTATGTTGTCTGATCTGAAGTAAAAGCTGGTTATTCGCTCATTGTCCCCTTGTTTTAATAACAGGTTTATACCTGTTGTTAGGATAAAGGACATTTAATTCACCGCGGCTAGCGAAGCGTTGCTGTTTAGCTAGCGTTAGCTGCTAGCTTAGCCACCGATAAGAAAACCCGAGATGTTAAAAGCGAGCGGCGTCAATCCAACCCAAGACGTCCAGAGGTACCAGAACATTCAGAGATCACAATGATTTTTTTAAAAACTGTTTTCATGTTGAAAAAGCTGCAGAAAAACTCACCCCGAAAGCTTCCCGTTCTCACATCCAGGCTAAGAGGCTATCTGTGAGGCAAAAACAGCCCCCACAAATAAACCGGGGTGTTCTCAGATGATTGCTGCAGAATCCTCCAGAAATCTGCACCCCCACCCTCCACTGTCCGTGTCTCTGATGATGCATCACTCACAGCAGAGACATGTGTCTCCTTAAAGACATCTATTCAAACATGTGCACAAATGCAGTCAATAATCTGCAAGAAACATGACTTATTGTCCTCATAGATCACCTAAAGATGCACATTAAGGTTTGATTGATCTGTTTCACCTCCTCATCCTCATGAGAACAATTTAAACAACAAAACAAATGTTCCTCATCATCAGAGACACTATTTTTACAACTGCAATAACTATAAACCTGAATCCAATGATTTGCAAATCTCACAAAGCCTAATTTTACTCACTGTACAAAACACAGATCGACATGTCATCACATCTAAAGCTCTATCAGGCAATATATGTGAACATCATCCAAAACTGATGCTCCATCTGGACAACTGGTCTGTGGTCTGACATCATGAATGTACTGTAAATAATGATGGGAACACAGATAACCAAAACGTTAGCTTCACTAACCACAATTSAGCTAAACAAGAGTTTTTGCTTCGCTAATGCTAAGTGGATTTTAAATATTAACTGAAGCTAATGCTAACTGCTAAGAAAATTATCAGGACCCTAGATATATCTGTACAGGACCGGCACARACCTGTTCTTAGTTTTCTCTTGATCTAATTTCAGGGTTGGCGGGATCATCTGTGGAAAATCGACCAATCCAAACCAGAGTTATAGCTCTGTTTAACCTCCGATACTTTAGTTTAACCCTTTCATAATAAAAGCAATTCTTTGATCAAATTAGTCTTTTCATAAAAGCCATACGAAATATGTCAAACAACAAATAAAAACTCTTATCTATCTATCTATCTATCTATCTATCTATCTATCTATCTATCTATCTATCTATCTATCTATCTATC
>NW_013952702.1:152203-174774 GCF_001266775.1 Austrofundulus limnaeus
CTATCTATCTATCTATCTATCTATCTATCTATCTATCTATCTATCTATCTATCTATCTATCTATCTATCTAGATAGATATACTGTATGTACAGTATATATAGTGAAATGTTATTTTGTTTCTTGTTGAAGTTCTTAGTTTGAAGTTTAGCTGCTAAAGATGCTACTTGCTACACACACTGCCTGACCCTACTTGTAAGAGAGGATGGTTTTTATTTAATTTGAGATAAATGGCATAAAAATAGAAGTCTTACACTTCTTGAGTTTTTAATGGATTTAAAATTAGCGCAACCTAATTTATCAGACACTAATCAGCCCATAACTATTTCCAAAGTTATCAAAGAATTCTAATCCGCTAAAAGATAAGCTAATGATCAGTTTCACTGAAACTGCCMATCAGGGGGGCACTGGGGAGAAAAAGTGGCCCGGGTGTTCCTGACAGACTGGCCCACCTTCAACTGTTGGTTGAATAATTTTGTTCAAAATAATAAAATTTACAACATTACGTTGTAAATATTATTATAATAAAAACATTTACGTTTGTTTGAGGCCTACTGTGTACCAGTGAAGCTAAATAAATYTCTTTGGTCTGTGAGAGGAAACTGAAGAACTGGTCAAATTCCTGCAGAGGGAGAACATGAAAACACCACTCAGAAAGGTTCCAGGTTGGGCAGGGCCCCTCCCAGCCACCCTCACTTGTTGCGCCCCTGGTGACTGACAGGGAGTGAGAGCGTGTTGGACTGGAGGCGCAATAACTCCTCAAAGACTGCGCRCTCATCATTCAAACCATTGTTCGTAACGCTTTTGCTCTCCTATTTACAGCACCTCCACGGGCCGGACCACCCACAGCCCTTTGGCCCACAAACCCTTCACCAGGAACCCTCCCAGTACTTTTATGCCAGTCCACCCCCAGGTTCCCACCAATGGAAACCACAGATGCTACATCCTCCTTAGAAAGGAGAGGAACCATCAGGCTGTTATTAGCACACAATTTAAAAGCCTGCCTCTCTGATGGTATGGGGGTGCATTACTGGCTCTGGCATGGGCAGCTGATACATCTGGAATGGCTCTATCATTTAGACCATCTCCTAACCCAAGTATTTTTTATTTTAGGGAACGTCTTGCATATTCCAGCAAGACAATGCTAAACTGACCTCAGATGTTTAGTTAAAAGCAGAGGGGACTCTTCTCAGTGGGAAACATGGACCCTGGAGCGGGTTCTTTGGATTTGGGGGTTGTTGCACAAGCCGGTGGTCTCAGGTTGTAACCAGCAGAGACTCCACAGCCTGATTCCTTGTGTCAGCATACTGGGAGCAGTTTTGTGGACGTCCTGCAGCCGCTGAGCTTTGGAGAAAACCAAACTCCATCCTCTGGCGCTGTGTTTGTAGAGCTGAAATACTTGGCATTCTTGCCCACATTGTGCGAGAGYGGCCCGAGTCAACGGTCGTAAAACCGTGTTGCCCAAAGCTAACAGCCCTGATCCTGCAGGATTCAGCCTGAACGCTTCTTGTTTGGGGTTTCCTAATTGACTGTGTTCATTGTGAGCCTGTTTCTGAACACTTGAGCTCCTTTGTACTCAGCTTGACCTGCTCAATTTTTATTACAGATCCTGATGTGTTTTTATCTCCAGGTGTGGAGCCTCACCCCCACCCCCCTCCATCAGGAGGTGGATCAGGATCTGCATGGGAATCTGAATCCACACGACCCTGGACACCTGCGTTGGAGTAAATCTGGGCAGAGGTCACATGTTTCCTGTAAGCTCCCATCAGGCTGACACTCACACAGGGGCCCCCCAGGATCAGCTGTGGAATTATGGGTTGCCCCGAGGCTGAACCAGGTCTGTGATGTTTGGAATCAGTCCCCTAAAGACATCCTTGCAAAGCAATTTCAGTCCCRTTTTTTGTTTTTAAATGGTGAAATTGGTTTCATCCAGTGGTGGGCACAGCTAACTAAAAAGCTAGCTTCACTAGCTATTAATCCGCTAAACAAGTCTTAGCTCTGCTAATGCTAAACCGCTGAATAAATCATAAAATAGCTAATGCTAACCTCTAAAAGAACAGTTTATATTCATCTCCTTTCAGACTAGTAAGACTGACATAAACCTGTTGTTAGTTTTTATTGGTAATAATTGTACTATTATCATTACTTCATCTTTTAACTCCACCCACAAGTCAATCTGACCAATCATGCTTTACTAAACTCCACCCACACCCAAGAACCACAGCTATGCCTACATTCTAAACTCCGCCCACACAGCACAGAACCTCCCCCCACGTACTGCAGCGACCCCTTTTTGCTAATTTGCGAACAGTATTCGAGAAAAAGGCTTGTTGTGTTGTGTGCAGAGAAATATTTAGATATTTAAATTCATTTCATGAAAAATGGGAGCAAAAACAAGTTATTTGCTCATATTTAGTTTCAGTTGTAAAGAACATTTGCACAGTTGGTTTCTAAAGTGTTTTAATTGATGCGTACAATGACTACAGTTTCATTTTTTCATCAGATAGACATTTACAATGCAACTGATCGTTTTATGGTTTGAAACTCTACGTTTCAAAGCTTTTCTCTGTTAAGTGTTTGAGCCTCATATAAACAAGAAACAGTTGTCGGTTCATTTGTATGCATGCAAACACCTCGTATCGTCCACAGATAATATGAAACAAACAATTCTCAGAAACACAGTCAGAGTTCAACGACGGGAAAAGACTGAGGAAAGTTAAAGTTAAAATACACCGACTGTGATAAAAAAAGTCTTTTTACAAAATCAAAAGGTAAAAGCCATTTGGTGCTTTTGTCAAGAATTAAACAAAGAAATATATTTGAATGGTTTAACTTTATTAAAAACCAAGACAAATTTTTGTGCTTTTTTTTCTCTTTTTGAAACATTGTTTATTTTTTTAATATTTTAATCGCCAGCAAGGATTCTTTACAATTTTCCTGTAACCGTAATTTGTTAAGCAATCACACAATTTCAGAAAAAGTTATTAATAAAATACAATAACAAATTGTTCTAAAATTTCTAAATAAAAATGTTGCATTTTACAGATTGTTTTTTTTAAAGGTCAACACATAGACAGATAATTTTGGTTGAATTTTAAAATTAATTACAGGAAGATGTGAGTTTGTAATAATTGGTGTTTTTATATAAATATATTGTCATAAAGCACCGCCCAAAACCTGTAGCTTATATGCTTTAATACCTTTCACAATAAAGTAATATACGATGATTTCTTCCTATATACTGTTATAGATGTGCTTTTAAACAAAATCACTGGTAACACTTATGCAGAAAAATTAACAGATTTAAGTTTTCATGGCACAGTTTAATTGTGGGGAAGAAAATCATATTCAAAAGTGAGATAAAAAGGCAGAACAACAAAAATAATGTGTATTAGTAGGTATCCATTCTTTAAATTTCTAAACAAATGCTTTGTTTGGCTAGCATTAAGGCTTCTTCTTTGTGGTCTGACTTCCTCTTCAACCTTTTTGTGCTCTTTTTGCCCTTTTTCACAAAAATGTGGATCAAACTACAGAAATCCTGATTTTTAGACAACAATAACAAACATTTGCCACAGAGCAGATAAAGCAAGTTCTCTTTACCTGGTGAAGCTCAACACCAAAAAAATAGCTTTAACTTGCTGTTCAGCTCAAACTCACTCCAACAATGAGCTTTAAATGCTAACATCAGCCACCAGCTACGCTACCAGTAGCTACATGACTTGATAATACGATGAGCAACTGAAAAAAAACATTCTTGTTTTCTTGTGGTACATGCTAATGTAATGCCAGTAAAACATTAGCATTAGCTAAAACATATAATTGGCTATAATGCCACATTAGCTAACACATAGCATTAGCCAAAACATAGCTTTAGCTATAATGTTGCGGTGGCCAACAAATAGCATTACTTACATTCTAGCATAGCTACAATGTTAGATGAACTAAACCATACCATTGCAAAAAAGTAGTTAGCCACAATGTAACATTAGCAAAAAATCTGCAGTAGCTAAAACACAGTATTAGAGATAATGCTGCATTAGCTAACAAATTGCATTACCGAAATTGAAACTTAAGGAAAACATATCATTAGCTACAACGTTGTGTCAACTAAGCCATGGCATTAAGAAAAAAGTAGAATTAGCCACAATGTAACATTAGCAAAAATGTTTAATTAGCTAAAACATAATGTTAAACTGTAGCATTAGCTATAATGCTGCATTAATTAATCCATAGCATTACTTAAATTACAGCATTAACCAAAACATTAGCGTGATTGTAGCACTAGCTAAATCATGGAATTATCTTTGCTGTCACAAGCTTTTATTTTGAAAATGGTTTTTATTTCTGTTAATCTGGCCTACTTTTGATGCAAAAATGAAAGAATTTTAAAATGGAGCATCTTTTCTGAATGTGAAAATACTGAATAAATAAAATGCTAACACTAACACCTAGCTTCTCAGCTAGCTGAACGCTAATATGCTGTTTATGTGTGGGTTGGACTGTTTTGTAATCAGAGGGCATTTCAAAGCATCTATTTGACTTTCCTACAAAGCATCACTCTCCACTACTGCTGTGGGTCAACTGTAATAAAAAAAGAACATTTGAACTAATTGTTTTTGCTTTGCTTTGTTGTAGAGTGCTTTAGATGGCATCCCTTTCTGTCTTAGTTAATAAAAACTAATTAAGGAACTAGTGCCCTACTGTAGATAAACGTGAAATTGGCCCAGGACTAAAGTATTCATCGTCTAATTGCAATGAATACCGTTACACCCCTAACTACTTAACGATACATTGTTCCACAGATAAGGTAGATTCTAACCTTTGTAATTGCCCCATTTTATGCTAAACAACGGCCACAAAAAAGTGCAAAAAACACCTTTGTTTAGTACTTTGGCACAGTCAGTATGTAGCACCAAGATGTTCTGCCAAACACACGAGTGGAACGGGGGTCTTAGCACCAGCTGAAGAGGTTATTCTGCCAGCAGTTTTCAGCTCTGTTGAGCTGCCAACGCTTCCTGCTTACAGATGCTCATTACTGAAGAAAAAAAAAAAAGAAAAAGGGGTGATATTCTGGTCTGGGCTGTCAGAGATTTTAACACCTAATCCCACTTTTCACTTTAGTGAACAGCTTTGGGTCAACATGTTGCAACACTGGGTAATCCCTTTTTAATTTTAATTGCTACTCCGGTGTCGTCACTGAGCTACGAGTATGGATGAGCACTAGCAAACACATTTTATGGTTTGCTTTGGTCTATTTAGCAGACAAGAGAGAACAAAAAGGATAAAACTTACATTTTATATATAAAAAATAAAATTTTCTTTGAGAGAGACGTTTTCTGGATTGTCCTAATTCTGTAATTCCAACTAACCAGTGGTGGGCACAGCTCTGCTAACCCGCTAACAGTGAAACTAGCTCCTCATTTAGCAGATTAGCATGTTTGCTGACTTTGAAAACTGCTAACAGATCTATTAGCTTTCACTAAATAAGGTTCTAATAGTTTTAAATCTACTAAAAAAATTCACGAGTGTAAAATTTTACGAACTATCCTCTCTTACAAACAGTGCTGGATGAGTCAGGCACCGTGTGTGTGTAGCATGTAGCATCTCTAGCAGCTAAACTAAGAGCTTCAAAAAGAAATAAAATAACATTTAATAATATTTTAAACATTGAATACAAAACTGACTACATATAAAAATGGTTGAGAAAGTATTTGTTGTTTGACTAACTTCAAACTATTCATAAAAATACAGTCAATCAAAAATTGCTTTTATTCTGAAAGGGGTAAACTGGAAGTATGAGAAATTAAACAGAGCTATCTCCGGTTTGGATTGGTGGAGCCGCCATAGATGATCCCGCCCACCTTCATTTTAAACCAATAGAAAACTAACAGGTTTGTGTCATTCCTGACAGTCGTCTTAGCGGTTAGCATTGGCCTCAGCTAATTTTTAAAACCTGCTAAGCATTAGGGGAGCTAAAATTGGTTAGTGAAGCTAACATTTTGGTGAGCTGTGCCCACCACTGCAACTAATAGTGCTCCTGAAAGAAAAAAATGATGTATTTCAGATGAAACTGCGTGGAGTGAATGGCTTTTTTTTGTTCATATTCGGAGTATTACACATTAAACTCTCATAGACCTCACAAATATACCTTTTTTTAATAAAACATATTTTTTCTGCCACCTGTTTTTTTAAAAGCGCACACGTTTAAAGACAG
The DNA here is from genome assembly GCF_001266775.1 of Austrofundulus limnaeus. NCBI lineage: Eukaryota > Metazoa > Chordata > Actinopteri > Cyprinodontiformes > Rivulidae > Austrofundulus > Austrofundulus limnaeus. The sequence continues at coordinate 158,416 of NW_013952702.1, forward strand.
TCTGTCTGAAGTTCATATGTTACAAACAACAAGTGCTCAAAAGACTCAAATCACATACTCTCACAAACAGAAACAAAAATAGTTAAAGTTCTCCATTAGATTTTTTTTCTTCCTTGTTTTGCTCCAGAACCAGAACCGGAGGTCCAGAAAGTTCTTCAGTCCCGTAGTTCTACAAATGAGCACAGGTAAAATTCAGCTGGTCCCACGACCCGGACTCGGTGCTCCTCAGTCCCTCAGGGTCGCCGTCATTAATTGGTGGCAGTCCAGGTCCCCTCGCAGCTCCAGAGGACCCGGCAGCCTCATGCCCGTCTTCGGATCCACGCACCAGCACTTCCCCCGGTGGCCGTCACGAGCAGGATGGCACTGTGGGCACAGAGGTACAGGAAATTTTAATAAGAGTGTAAAAAGAAGAACGATCAGAATAATCAAGTACTTCAGAACAGAGACGTTTGATCTGGTTTTATTTTAGTTCTTTACTGCAGATTTTAGATTCTTGTCCTTTAAACTGCATGAATGCCTCAGAGTCAAGTGTTTACTTCCTGGATCTGGTGACATCACCATGAACCAACCAACCAAATAAAACAAGCCAACCAACCAACCAACTATCCAACCATCCATCCATCCATCCATCCATCCATCCATCCATCCATCCATCCATCCATCCAACCAAGTAAAACAAGCCAACCAACCAATCAATCAACCAACCATCCAACCATCCATCCATCCATCCAACCAACTAAAACAAGCCAACCAACCAACCAACCATCCATCCATCCATCCATCCATACCAACCAACCAACCAACCATCATCCATCCATCCATCCATACCATCCATACCAAACAACCAACCAACCATCCATCCATCCATCCATCCATCCATCCATCCATCCATCCATCCATCCATCCATCAAGCATGCATCAATCAATCCATCCATCCATCCATCCATCCATCCATCCATCCATCCATCCATCCATCCATCCAACCAACCAACCAACCAACCAACCATCCATCCATCCATCCATCCATCCATCCAACCAACCAACCAACCAACCATCCAACCATCCATCCATCCAACCAACTAAAACAAGCCAACCATCCATCCATCCATCCATCCATCCATACCAACCAACCAACCAACCAACCAACCAACCATCCATCCATCCATCCATCCATACCATCCATCCATCCCTCTCCATCCATCCATCCATCCATCCATCCATCCATCCCAGCAAGCATCCATCAATCCCACTGTCCTGTGGACCTTCTTCAATTCAATTCAAAAATACTTTATTGATCCCAGAGGGAAATTGAATGGACAGAGGACAACTTAATTATTTCTATTTCTATTTAGTGTAGATTACTTCTAAACAATTACTTGCCCATTTCAGTTGTTTTGATTTTATACATTTAGTTCTTGCCTTATATGTGTAGAAATATCTCAGTTTTGTTGCAATAAAACTACTGTACATAGAAATGGAACTCGAATTGGAGGTTCAGAAAAACAGAGGTACGAGTTAAAAAACTGACGTAAATTTCTCAGTTGAACTCAAACCCAACTCTGGAGGAATGCAAATATCACTGTGTGCTCAGAATATGTAAATAACCAACGTGCTCTTTTGGCTCTTCGTGACCAAAAGTCAGTAAAATGACATCATAAATTCTTTTGAAGACATGTTTTGATTTAAAGCAGCATGGCTCAAATCTGCGCTCTTGCATCAGCTTATTTATTGTACGTTAAAGGGATTACATTTGTGACCTAAAGTGGCACGAGATGCATTCTGGATATTTAAATGATTCTCCCAGCGTTCCCTCTGTCAGTTTTCAGTAAATCCAGTTTTTGTTTTTAGAAAAATCCCTCTAAATGAACCCGTTAAGAATCTCTGAGCAACTCTTGCTCAAAATGAGTCCCAGTCGTTTTTTACGACCTGAGCTGTTCTGTCCTGCTGGGTTTTTATCTCGGTGCTGTTTTAGTTAAAAAGTAAACAGATGCAGCAGAACCTGAGACGACCCAAATGCTTTAACCACGTTCCACAATCAATAAAAAAAAGCAACAGACGTTTGATGTTTGGAGCTTTTCTTTTATCGCAGCTGAGAGTGGCCTTATCTCTGTTTTTTTTTCTTCCTGTTCTGAGTCTCTCAGTTTTATCTGAATGTTTGTTCAACCTCAACAGAACCATAGAAACTGCTTTTTCTGTGAAAATCCAGCATGAGTGACTGCTGAAAACAAACTGGTAAAGCTAAAAGAGGCAAAACATTATCTAAAAGCTAAAAGGAGAAAAACGATGGAAAAAATTCCAAAAGCTAGTTTTAACATAAAAGTAGAAATAAGTTTTAAAAAGGTAAAAGTACAGAAACAAGGCTAGCTAAAAACCTCTAAATGCTAAAACGCTAGTAGATACAAGTATCAAAAGGCTATACAGTTAAAAGAGGCAAAAGGTTATCTTAAAGCTAAACAAAAGTAAAGTGGTGGTTGAAAGCTAAATATAGTGAAAGTCTAGCTAAAAATTAACACAGGCTAGTTAGAAAATAAAAGTAGTAAAAATTTTTACAAAAAGTTAATTCAGCAAGATTTTACCAAAAATTTTAAAAATAGCAAAATTGCTAGCTGAAAGTTAATAGTGGCAAATGGTCATGGTAAAAAGCCTTTTGCTATTTTAGGGTTTTAGCTAGCCTTTTCCAACTTTTAAGTTTTTTTTWAACTTTTATGTTTTAGCTAGCCTTTACTAACGTTTAGTGTTTAGCTATATTTTGCTACATTTAGGTTTTACTAGCTTGTTGTTACTTTTAGGTTTTAGCTAGTGTTTTGCYACTTTTAGGTGAAAGTTCTTTACAACATTTAGTTAGCTTTTTGCTACCTTTAGCTTGTAGCTAGTGTTTTTCTCATTTAACTTTCGGCTCAGTTTCAGCTTCAGAACACAGCATTCATCTTATTCTTTTACGTTTGCGTCCTCATGACAACAGGGCTCCATGGATCCACAGACCGAGGACCGGTCTGCTCAGTGTTTCAGTTCTGGGTCGGAGTCACGCACCTGTTTGGGGTGGAAGTCTCCGTTCTTGTCACAGTTGGGGATGGGGATGGTGAAGAGGTCATCGTGGGTGCGGCTGTTCGATCCCAACCTGTCCAGCGCTCGCTGGAGCTCAGCGCGACACGGCGCCTGTTGAAAAYAAACAAATAAGTTCTGGTCCGAGATTTTTAAACACCTGACAGAAAACAAATGACTATTCCATGAAAGAAAGCTTATCACCCGCTCAGTGTGTGTTATATGTGACTCTCAGCTACTACCACATATAATTTATCGGGGCTCTCGCAAATGCGACCTGATTTCCTAATAGTGCGACTAAAAAAAAATGTCCGGTCGCACTGGTGCGACCAAACGTTCGAGGGGAGGGGGAGCGGTCGCCMGCTGAAAAAAGTTTCCATKTTCCATAAAAATAACCCAGCAGTATCAATGGTCGCCCTCCGACAGTCTCATCTCTCCTGATAACACTGAGCTCTGCTCGCGGCTCCGCTCCACACCTCCGCACACACGTTTGTTTTTCTATCCTCATTAGTGCTGTACCAAATGATTATTTTCTAATCCATTAATCTAACGATTATTTTTTTTGATTAATCGATTATTCTAACAACAAATCTATAAGTTATTCTGATGTGAGTGCACTGGAAATTTAAAATGTTTTCATCAAATTAACAAGAACAGTTCTTTAATATTGTAATATTTTCTTCAATAGCTTTTTCATGGACACAAAATATGCACTCTAGAGTCAATTCTTTAACAAAAAAAAGCTTAAAAGATTTAACATCAACATAAAATCTCAACCAAAGCTTATAAAATTCAAGTAAAAGAAATATAGTGCAAGATGTTAACAATCTAACAAATGAACTAAATCATACAAAATTCAAGTCACTCTGGAAAAACTATAATAAACATTTATTTATTATTTTTTATTTAACATATATATAAATGCTATATTACCTTATACTGTATGTATTAGCTCAGCGCTAGTGCGACAAACAAGCTAAGCTGAGGTCCTCCATCCATATTTTCAGTTACAGCTGAGTCATTTTTGTGTTCCCCTCTCTGTCATGTGGATGGAGGACCTCAGTGATGAGAGGAGAATGTGTAGCGCTGAGCTAATAGATATATATGGTGATAGCATCGAGGCTAACACTAAAGCTAACAGGCTAATCTGAGGTTCTTCCATGAAGCAGCTCTGTTGTCCTCCATCCATATTTTCAGTTCCAGGCTGAGTCATTTCTACCTTCTCCTCTCTGTCAACGCTCTCTGGTTTCATTTAAAAGAGTCGATCATCAGATATTGTCCAAGATTAACCTTCAGGGTGGATATAGCTCGCTAGCAGCCTCGCACYGAGGACCTATCCACGTCATCATTTACCCAGAATGCTTTGTGTGGAAATAAAATGGCTCTGTCCGTGTTAAAATATATTTTTAAACTTTGTTTAAAAAGGATAAAAACTAAACAGCCTACAGTATTTTTACAGTCTTTATTTTACAGTTAAAATATATGTTTATCTAGCCTGGCCCTTGCCTTCCTACGCAGCTCCGCTCAATTCTAGTTTCCTTCTCTGCTCCGTCTGGGACTTCTCCCATTGAGATGGATTTCACTGGCAGATTTTTAGCCGGGCCAATCAGAGAACAGAACGTCAATTTTCTGCACAGTGTCTGCTTGTAGTTTATTTTACCTGGGCCAATCAGAGAACAGAAGGAGGAGCTTTGAATGACGTCGACTTTCTGCACAGTGTCTGCTAGTTATTTTAGCATACAGCAGTGGAGGAAGTGAATGAAGCCAGTCTGTGTTGATAAGGCTYCAAATTAAAATAAATTAGTCTGATAAAGCAGCAGCTCTCATTTACAGTCGTCTCGTTTGGCTCAGTACTTCTCTCCTCTCAGTAGGGTTGTTTACAGCACACGCGATTTCCGGTTAGCTTCTTAGCTTAGCCTCCTTCACAGCGACATACGTCGCAGCCAACTGATCCAATCATTTTAAACTTCAGCAGAGGCCACGCCTCCCGCAAGAAATCGATTCTCTATGCATCAAGTCCAGACCCTCGTACGAAGCAACGTGAAGGACAGGGTCTGGTTTAAACCAGGCTGTTTATCAAATAAGGTCTAACGTTACAACTAATTGTGGATCCCTTTAATTTTGGCCCTCGTACTGCATCATAAATCTTAGCTCAGCATCTACAAAACTGATTGCATCGTAGCTATTTTGTGTAGGCTAAGGTTGATTAGCTGTGGCAGCCATTTTGAATGAAGTTAGCTGTGTTTCAAGAGATATTTTACAAACACGAGTAAAAACATTTCACTTTTTGGCAGCGGGTGATTTTAGGACCTCCAAAGTTGTTTATAGTTATATTTACAGACTAGAGTTACGTCAGTTTTCGGTTGAACATGTTGCGTATTTGCTGAAAATATTTATTGGTCTAAATATTCCTGGTTTTGACAATCTTCTGGATGGTTGCGTGCGAACMGATCCGGTTCGGTCCAACAAGCTGTAATGATTAGTGTCGGGGTGTGAACCTGGTGACACGTATGTGTTTATGCTTATGGTAAAGACCATGAGCCTGGCACTCATTAATCCACACATTCACATCACTTCTTTCTGTTTTTAGCTGCCAGAATATAATTGCTGATCGCTGATGTCAGTGTGTGTTCGAACTTTTATTTCCCAGGACTCTTATTAAGTGTTCTGGTCTGTAAATAACTAATTTAAAGAATTTACAACCTGACTGTTGCACTTTGGAGCCATAAAGGCTTAATGTGAAACACCTGCAGGGGTTCAGCCACGCTGCAGCTCGAGCTGCGCCGCTCAATGATTTTTCTCACCAGAACCAGCTTGGTCTCGTCTCTGGCGCCRTTGCTCCTCAGATTGATGGACTTCAGTGGGTGTCGGGCCAGGGTCCTCTGGATGCAGCGCTTGTCCTGAGGGCTGCAGCGGATGTTGCTGTTGTTTGGGTGTTCGGGGCTGATCTCCTCCTGTCTGTCCATCGCTAATAACAACAAAAACAACAACAGATAAACAAACAAATAAATGAGCTAGCTCAGTCTGGGTAAATACACCGTGAAGGCTGAGAGCTGAAATCTGTTGAAGAAGCTGAAACAAAGTTGTTGAAGAGGAAACAATCAGGACAAAAGCTAAAGATTAAAATCACCAAAACAGAAGCTAAAACAAGTAGAGCTGTAGCCAAAAACTAACAAAACTCCAGCTAAAACTAATAAATTTGTATCTATAAGCTAACAATAGCTAAAGGTTAAAACCACAAAAACTGTAGCTAAAGGCTAAAACAMGTACAACAGCAGGTTAAAGTGCCTGTGACATGCACATTCATGAAATACAAAACATCAAATAAAACATATTTATATTTAAGAAACTTGGTGTAATAGACACGATTTTACCCATTTTGTCCCATAACTGGCCTATTTTCTTTTAAATTTTGCTCAGACAAAATGAAACAGGAAGTGACATCAAAGGGGAATTCTTCAAGAAATTAAACCCTCTGGTTTTTGTTTATAAAAGCAATATTTTTTGAACTCTGACTCTTTCTCATCTCTATTATAGTAATTAAAATAATCTAAAGAAACATCAGATTCTTCTTCACAGTCTGTGTTGTCAGCCATTTTAGCAACGCTCTGTTTACATGCAGACATTCCCCTGTGACATCACTTCCTGTTACTTTACATGCAAATATCTCAACAGCATGAAATCTTTTTTACAATATGTTATCTTTCCAAAAATGCATTCATGTTTATTACAAAAAATTGATGTCACAGGCCCTTTAAATGTTAGAATTAGCTAAATAGTAGAAGCCAAAATTAACAAAGCTAAAGCCTAAAACTAGCAATTTAGTAGCTGAAACTAGTAAAGCAGTAGCTACATGTTAAAACTTCAAAAATTGTAGCAAAAAGCTGACACAGGTAGAACAGAAGCTAGAAGCTAAAATTAGCGAAATAGTAGAAAGGAGCCAAAATAAACAAAACTATAGCAACAAGCTAAAACTAGCATATTTGTATTTAAAAGCTAAAACAAGTAAAGCCTGAATTAGCAAATTGGTGCTTAAGCTAAAATTAGCTAAACAATAGCTAAAACCTAAAACTAGCAATTTGGTAGCTTTATGAAGTGGCTAAAAGCTAAAACTAAGAACTGTAGAGAAAAGCTAAAACAGGTAGACCAGAAGCTAGAAGCTAAAATTTGTAAAATAGTAAATGCCAAAATGAGCAAAACTATAGCAACAAGCTAAATGTAGCATATCATATCTAAAGGCTAAAACAAGTAGAATAGCTAAAAATTAAACCCATCAAAATAGTAGCTAAAAGCTAAAAGAAGTAGAACAGTAGCAAAAAGCTAAAATTAGATAAATTAGCAAAACACTAGCAACTGTAGCTAAAAGCTTAAACTAGCAGAATAGTGGCTAAAAGCTAAAGCTAGTTGAACAGTAGCAACAAGCTAAAATGACTACACATTGCTAAAAACTAAAATTAGACATAAAAAAACACAGCAGCTAAATGTGCTAAATTAAGAGTTTAGTTCCCTGAAATGAATTGTTACATTTTTAACTCTCAGTGCAGATTTTAAATTTAACTTCATTTTTATCACTTTGTGATTCTTAACACCAGTTTGTTTAACTACTTAAATGAGATTTCAAATAAAGTGAAAGGTCAACAGAGTCAGTCTGATGATGTAATGATGCTGGAGTTTCAGGCTGATTTCTGGGTTTCTTCAGAGACCCCCTACCCCCCCCCCCCCCCCCCCGAAAAGGAGCTAAAACTAGACTCAGTCTTGTTGCGGATGCCCTGGTTGGGGGGTCTGTGTCCTGGTTCAGCAGTCTGCAGGCCCCCCAGCAGCTCTGACACTCTTTGAAATGACGCCACTCTCTGCGTGTTGTGGTCAGCACCACATTCACCTTTGCATCACTATAATTGTGCAGCTCTGCAGCCCTGGAGGCACCCAGCTGCTTCCTGAGGAAACCACCCCCCATCAACACCAGCCTCAGCCAGATGGAGGCTGTTAGAGGAAATTTACACMGACACCAGTGGGCACCGGTGTGTGTGGTGCTTTCATGTGGTGGACAAAGAGCTCAGAGAGAAGCAGCAGGAGGAGAAAACCTGACCCCCCTCTTGGTCCCATCCCTGAACCAGATGTGGGTTCTGATCCAGGTAGCGGCCTCTCWTTCTCAGAGCTGGAGGTGAAGTCAGGACCCAGTTTCCATCAGCTGTTTGTATTTTTAGCTCTGCAGGCGTGAAGTGGGATCATCAGCACTTTGTCTCGTCCCTTCACTCCTTCTGGCCGAGCCTCGGGGTTTTCGATGTGGGTCAGGGGTGGCGTGTCCTGTTTGCTGYCCCCGCTGTTTTCCATGGAGGAAGTTGCCACTTCTTTGTGTGGTTTCACTTAATTTGAATCTCCACCCTTTGGTATTTTTCAGCTTTTCAACRTTATTATCTCTGATGCAGTTGGGTGTTATAGATGACTCAGAAGACCCGAACTGATYGGAAATGCTGAGTCAGAAAAAGTGTTTTTAGTTTAAAGTAAAAAGAACTTAGTTTCATTAAAAACAAGTGTTCACTTAGTGCTTAATTAGTTATTTGTTTTAWAGACTATTATACTGTTCATTCACAAGTTTCAGGAGCGGGTGGGCTTAAAAAAAGGTATGAAGCGGCTGACCACCTGTAGGGTGAAGGCCAGGGGGTTTACTGGGGAGAATAGATGACTCATAARAGACACAAAGGACTGTCCCTCCCCTGGACATGTCCAAACCATCTCAGTGTTGTCTCTAACTTTATGTCTCAGTCCTTCAGCCTGGTCTGTCCCTCTAATGATCTCAGTCMGTCCTTGTCCCTCTCAAGGAGAACCTCARCATCTTCAGCTCTGACATTTCCAGTTATGTCCCCTTTGTCCATGTCTCTGTGCCGTATGACTAAAAATGAATGCTGTGATACTTTGGTGCCTGTTTGTGATATATGTTACTCATGCAGGATGGGAGGAGTCAGCTGTGATGCATTAGGACCGCCTCCTGAGAAAAGCTTAACTATGAGCTAATAAATATATATTAGAATCTATAATCACTGGACGTCCACTCCTGGGAAGATTATTAGCCGTTTTAAATATTTTCCAGGTGTGAATATGATCTCTCTCTGTAGAAAGATAGACTCTATATGACCTTTGACCCTTCACATATTGACAGGCAGCGACATTTGTTTCTCTGAGGTCACTGCTGATGTGTTTCTGCCTCAGCGTTGTGTTAACACACCTCTATAATCCAGATAAATGAGCTGATCGTGATCAGTTAATCAATGCTTGTTCAGCAGCTCCTGAATGGAGTGACTTGTTTCTTCTTAATTTTGTCAAATAAGTAATAAAACAGTGTAATATGTTATTTTTTTATATATCTGAGGTTTTGTTTGCCTCGTTTAAAAAGCTCAAACTGATATTTTTTATGTTCTGATACAAAAAATGAAAATAATCTATCGACTGTCATTTGTGTCGTTGCACAACATCTTTAAAAACACACAGAAAACAATGTGAGCAAAATGATCTTTTGAACTTTAGTGTTCAGCTTCTCATTTTTAGTTAATTTTCTTTAAAAAGAAACACCATTCTGGTTGTAGTTAGTGGTGCAACTGGTTTAAAAAAACACATATGGTAACTGTTTTTCTTTTAAGTCCTCTCTTGTGTATTTGTAATAATAATAAAAAAAACGCATGGATGTTAACCAGAAAATGATCGTGTTAAAAATTCACATTAAGGTAGACGAATAAAACACAGYGACATGATTCTAGCCGATGCATTGGCTCCTCCGCCAGATGAGTCATAAAACAAAACTCTATATGACAGAGATTTAATGTGAAATATAATAAATCACCACGGCAGTTTTATTCTTCTAAACTGCAGCTCAATCAAGATCAAACCGGTTTTAACGAAACTTAAAATGAACTATACAAAGAAGAAATAAAAACACTGATTAAACCAGACAGAGCGGCTTATTCTCCACCAACAGAGACTTTTAAAACATTCTGGCAGCGAGTTCAAAAGTCATCCCGGCTCGGCACCAAAAGGCTTTTCTTCTCAGTCAACACGGGATCCTGCCAGAGTATCAGTGTCAGACTTTCAGCTTCCAGGGAAAATATTTCTCAAAATCAGTTAATCATCAGCTGATGTCTCATTCTGTTGTACAAACACTGCAAGAGACGATCAACAAAGCCTGTGAGAGCTGTCCCCACCTCTCTGCAGAGCCATTTGTCAATGGAAAGACTTACAGAAGACTAAAGCAACACTCCATCATGAACACAAGACACCAGCCGCAGCGCCTCGCTCTGCTTCCAATTTAACTCCAGCCTAAACAGAACAACATGTTTGTGCAAACACAAACGGAGAAGTACACTGAAGCAACAAATCTGAAAATTAAATCTGCATACTTTCAGTTTGAGTGCAGATAATTGTATTGATGAGAATCCACAGCCGATTGGTGAAAAWTTTACCCCAAACTGGAGCCGGTGCCTGAATTCCCATCACCTTTTTTGTGGCAGCTTAGTCTTTTCCTGAAAGGAAATAACTTTGTTGACTTTAAAAATTGTGTAAGGCTTCAGCCTGAGGCTTGAAACGTTTACCAAGCCAGATATAACACCCACAAAAGGTGTGGATCAGATACAAAAATACGCTTAAAAGGGTCGAGCAGAACCTCTTCCAGATGGATCATCAACAAGACAAACACTGTCCTTCATCCTGTCAAATTCGTTTGGATCAAAGCATCGTCCACTTCTTCCTCCCAGAGTCTTGGTTAGAAAGGAATTTTATTATTTGTCTGGATAAAAACAGAATCTGAATTTAGGTCTGTTATCCAACAATATTATTTGGGATTGCACATCTTTAGCCACAAAAACAAAGCTCCAGTAAACCTAGACTTTATTTATTTATTTATAAATTAGATTTGATAAAATATCAGAGAAATAATAACTAAATTAAACGTGATTACATTGTATAATGCAAGCTAATTAAAAGCTAACTTCTTGACGCAGTGCATGATGGGAAAGTAGCTRCACGGTCAATGTGGTTAGCGGTGATTCGGTCCTGTTCTTTCGGGGAACSATTCAAATTGCTGCTGGTTGGAAGTTGGAACATTTATCTTGACCCAGTTTGAGATATATTTACGAGCTGTTTTTTAAAATTTATTTTATGTTTAGGCGCGTATTCAAAGCTGCTCACAGGTTGCTAATTAGCGGCTAACATCACGGCTAATCACTAAGCTAGCACGTTGCTAATCAAAATAATTAAATTTAATGTGGTAATTAGTCGTCTTTTAAGATTCCTAAAATTTACTTGTAGTTTTAAAACATGTAATTAACCAGCAGGAAGGATGTTTTTCACCTGGTGACRTGGATAACAAGCTCCAGCCTGGTTAGCGGACACCGCCCCGATGGAKCCCAGGAGACGGAACTCCGACACGGCGACAGCCACACCGCCGTCCGGCGGTCCTCTGCATCCGGTGAGTGAGTGTCAATGAGTTGATTAATAATATGTTTGTAGGAAATCTGAGCTGCAACCACTTTAATCAGTAAAGCTTTACTAGTCTTAACATTATAATCTTCACGTAGCAATTTTTATGTTGCAGATAACTTTTTAATTTAACGTGAGGAATTTAAATGATGTCATATTTGAATACTAGATAAATAAACAAACCAAAACACAGTTATGTGAAGGGTTCATATTATTTAGATGCATTCAGAAAACACATTAAAAATAAGTTGTGCACAAAAATATTAAATGAATGCAGTAGACTACAAATTTAAAAATGCCACAAAGATACAAAAGCTGTTTGTTGGGATACAAAAGGACACACAGTATAACTTGAGACAGAAGGACATAAGGAGACATAATGACATAATGGAGACAAAAAGGACGCATAAGGAAATGAAGACAAATAAGGAGACATAAAGGGGAGATATTATGTGACAAAATATTCAAAAAGGGACCAAAACAGAAACAAAAGGACACATAATGAGACAAAAAGGAAGCACAAGGAGACAAGAGCATGCCTAAGGAGACAAAATGGGACATATAAAGAGACAGGAGATGCATAAGGAAACAAAAATGGCTCAAGGAGACAAAGAGAAATAAAAGTTGCAGAAAAATTATGATRAAATGCATGAAAAGTCAAACAAGTGTTTTCTCAAACCTCCAATAAAACCATTTTTTATTTTAGCAGGATTTTTTTCTGTTTTTCCTAATAAAATTTGTTCAGAACATTTTTATATGTTAAAGTAGTTGTCTCTGACCATTCACTGCCCTCCAAACAGTCGTGTCTCATGACCCGGACAAAGACTGTTTGTGTTTGTCTCAGGAGGTGGTCCCTGTCCCACGGAGGACAACAGTGAGATAATCACTTTTACTCCTTCATATAAGCTCCAGCTGTACAAATATGTTGCACGGCCTAAAAAAAGCAAATAGTCAGAAACATCTGCTGACGGAGATCTGAGAAAAAAAGCTCGATTTAACAAGCCCTGAGWGAGCGCCAAGAACTGGAGAGAAAACGTGTTTCACTAATTTAAAACATTTAAACATGATAAAATGTTCTTATTGCGAAGCTGAAAGTCCTGTTTTCTTCAGCACACTGACAGACTCTCAGCTCGGCTTAATTGATTTGTATGAAACATAATTAAAATCAAAAGTTAAATGAAGAGATTTATGTATAACAGAAAACATTCCTGCTGTCAACACGTTTTAATTTGTTTTATTTTGTCATTTTTGGGTGAACAGTTTAAATTGTCAAAAGTWACTAGATAAAACACAAGTTTCCTCTAAAAAGGCAACATAAACTCTAAAGAGGTTGCTGGCATTTGATGGAAAAGTTGCCAGAGAGATGATTTTCTGCTGAACTTTCAGTGATCGTTTTGAAATATTTGAACAAGAGACAAAAACAGAAGGTCAGACAGTGAAAAGTTAAAGACATAAAAGACACAATGGACGGTTGAAGGAGGCAGGAGACTAAGAAGACACAAGGATACAAAAAGTACAGATAAGGAGAAAAATGGATTAATAAGGAGACTAAATGGACACATTAGGAGACAAAATAGACACAAAGAGACAAAAAGGACTCATTAGGAGACTAAAGGATGCATAAGAACACAATAAGGACTCATATGGAGATAAAAGGATGCAGAAGGAGACAAAATGGACACATTAGGAGACAAGAAAAGATGCAAAAGAAGGCAATGTGAACACATAAAAAGAAAATATGGACACAAAAAGACAAAAAGATGCATGGAGACAAGGTAAAATGTACAAAAAGTACATATTAGGACACAAACAGACATATTAGAGGACAAAGGACATATTAGGACAAAAACAGACATAGTAGGAGACAAAAAGACATTAGGAGACAAAAGGACATATTAGGAGACAAGAAAATATGCAAAAGAAGGCAATATGAACACAAAAAGAAAATATGGACACATAAAAAGACAAAAAGATGCATGGAGACAAGGTAAAAGGTACAAAAGGACATAGGAGACAAAAAGACATATTAGGAGACAAAATGACATATTAGGAGTAGTGCTGCCACAAACAATTATTTTTATAATCGATTAATCACCGATTATTTTTTCGATTAATCAACTAATCAGATCATACATTAACTGAATATAAAACATACAGCTTATCGTGCCAGAATGCAGCTGCTATTATATAACCATGGTTAGATTTTAGCTATATGCTAACTAAAAATAATTGCTGTGGAAGGTAAGTTCTGCTCTGCAGATATTRCACAGGTTTCTCTTTCATTTTCTTAAAATGATCCCACACTTTGAGCTCTGTTGTCAGGTAGCCATGATACCAGAGCCTGTCTGTATAATGTCTTGTGACGTCCACGGCCTACCCCAGTTACCACTACTGTGCATGTGTGTCAAGGACAGAATGGTACTGAACTTATAGAGCGCTTTTCAAGTCCCTCCGGACCCCAAAGCGCTTTACACTAACAGACATTCACCCATTCACACTCACATTCACACACTGATGATGGCAAACTACACTGTAGCCACAGCTGCCCTGGGGCGCACTGACAGAAGCGAGGCTGCCATACATCGGCGCCACCGGACCCTCTGACCACCATCAGTAGGCAAGGTGGGTGAAGTATCTTGCCCAAGGACACAACGACTGAGACGGCTGGACGGGGGATCGAACCAGCAACCTTCTGGTTCCAGGACGACTCCCCTAACCACTCCGCCACAGCCGCCCCAGAAAGGTAGATGTGGCAGTGGAAGGTGTCAAAACAGTTTGGAGAGAAAAACAAAATAAAAAAAGATTAATCGATTGTTAAATTAGTCATCGGTTATTTTAATAATCGATTAGTCATCGATTAATCGATTAATCATGGCAGCCCTAATTAGGAGGCAAAATGACATATTAGGAGACAAAAGGACATTAGGAGACAAGGAAGCAAGGTTGCTGATAGGGCTGCATCGATTAATCGACAACTAATCGATTATTAAAATAATCAATGACTAATTTAATAATCGATTAATTGTTTTCTCTTTTTTGTTGTTCACTTTGTTTTTCTCTCCAAACTGCTTTGACACCTTCCACTGCCACATCTGCCTTTCTGTCATTGACACACATGCACAGTAGTGGTAACTGGGGTAGGCCGTGGACGTCACAAGACATTATACAGACAGGCTCTGGTATCATGGCTACCTGACAACAGAGCTCAAAGTGTGGGATCATTTTAAGAAAATGAAAGAGAAACCTGTGTAATATCTGCAGAGCAGAACTTACCTTCCACAGCAATTATTTTTAGTTAGCATATAGCTAAAATCTAACCATGGTTATATAATAGCAGCTGCATTCTGGCGTGATAAVCTSTRTGTTTTATATTCAATTAACGTATGATCTGATTAGTCGACTAATCGAAAAAATAATCGGTGATTAATCGATTATTAAAATAATCGTTTGTGGCAGCCCTAATTACAATATTAAAGAACTGTTCTTGTTAATTTGATGAAAACATTTTAAATTTCCAGTGCACTCACATCAGAATAACTTTTAGATTTGTTGTTAGAATAATCGATTAATCGAAAAAATAATCGTTAGATTAGTCGATTAGAAAATAACTGTTTGGTACAGCTCTAGTTGCTGAGGATTTCAAAGACTGGAAGTCTGTAGAGGGCTTGAAGAGATCTTAATGCATTAGATGAAGACAAACTGGTGAAACAAGTATAAAAGTGTCTAAAATGGAAAGTTTCAGCTTAAAAGTCCTGAATGAGCCGAATGTTTTGATACCTGAGCAGCTGAAACAGCTGAACGGAGCTGAAGTGGTTAATGAACAAAAAGCTAGAAACATGAAAGTTAAGGTTTTATTAAAACATGAAGTGACAACATGTTCTGATCCAACTCCCCGTCCCTTCTCAGGCCCCCTGCTGCGCTTTGATGTGGGGAAGGGGGGACCACGCAGCGGTCCACGCCTGGACCCGGTTCTGTGTGTGCGTCACAGTAAACTGAGCACCGACACGCAGCTCCCACTGGACCCGCGAGACGTTCCAGAACTGGTTAGTAAATTATATCCGTCCTCGCCGCCGCAGAGACGGGTCCAACTCACCGACACCGGCCTCCACCTGACACCGGGGTCCACCCAGCAGGAATGCAGGAACGGGCCAAGACACGCACCAGCATCTGTTCCTGGGACTCTGAGGGTTTCTAGGAACTGAATATTGAAGCCATCTGAGACCTGGTCAGGAGAGCCAGGTCCTGTTGTTGTTGCCATGGAAATGCACTTTAAAACAAAAGCACTCATCCTTCAAACTGAGATGTTAGGGTTTTTTCATGTTAGCTCATCTTAGCTAACATGAAAAAGGCTCAAACTTTCTGCAAACCAAGGTAAAATGTGCTGTTAGCTGAAGGTGGAGAGTGATGGATGATTCTCCTGCAGGCTGCAGCCAACCAGCCCAAACCAGGATGTGCTCCGTCTCTGCTTCCTTCATTATGAATCCTCCTGTTTTTAAAAACCCTCCTGCTATTTTTATCTTGTTGCTAGGAGTGGGGCAAGTTTTCTGGAGATGCACCCCCATGTTTAATAATACATAAGTCCACAGAGGAACTCTGCTGCTTCTGGCTGGACTCGATTTTCGCTTCTTCTCCCCCCATCTTCTCTTTTTTTTATTTTTAATTGTTCCTCCTTTTTGTTTTGGACTTGCAGACCTGAGCTGATCTGATTTACGGGGGCGAAACTTCACTGTTTGTTATGTTGGACCCCCCCGGAGCAGAAAAGGGGGAGGGGGGGGTGATCAGATTACACAACTGAAACACAAAACTTTCTAAAATGTTCCCCCCAGAATGCTGCCGTCCAGATTCAGAGCC
>NW_013952702.1:175229-180338 GCF_001266775.1 Austrofundulus limnaeus
ACCAGCAGGCTCTGATTTCAGCTCCGCTGCCGATGAGCTCATCCTCAGCGAGGAGCTGGTGGGCGACGCTCGGAGGCTCGTCGGGAGGAGGGGGGGGTGGGGGTGCAGTGAGTTCAGGGCGAGCAGATGCTGCAGTGAAGATGCGCGTCCTGGGAGTTTTTATATTGACTGAGCCCGATCCAGTTCTTTATGGTTCTGAGAGGCCGGCGGCTGAAACCGTCTGGGCTCAGCGAGGAGGTTGGCGCCACTCCCTTTTGGGAGGCAAAYGGTAGATTTCATCAGGAAACAGAAAGTCAGGGTCGAGGGTTGGAGCCGTTTGTGTTTATTTATCTTGGTGGTGTTATCAAAAACACATAAAAATATGAAGCTGAACATCTACAAATGTTCAGACAGCACATTATGAATGTCCAGGCAGATTATTTATTCTAAACTC
The DNA here is from genome assembly GCF_001266775.1 of Austrofundulus limnaeus. Lineage (NCBI taxonomy): Eukaryota > Metazoa > Chordata > Actinopteri > Cyprinodontiformes > Rivulidae > Austrofundulus > Austrofundulus limnaeus. Next base: position 175,663 of record NW_013952702.1, read on the forward strand.
TACAGACTCTGACAACACAAGGACCACCTGAGCTGTCATCTCATGAATCCACCTCAGAACCTCCACTCTTTTCCTCTCAACTCAACYTTTTAAACGAGATGTTCAAACTTTACMTCAGCTTCAAACTCTGTCCCCCATCTACATCTAAAACTGATCTGTAGTCGAGTCGTGGAGCCAACAAGTCCAGGACAGAAACCAGGACCTCCCTCTCCCCCAGCAGCATTCTGCAGCTCCTCCTCAGGGGTCCCAAGGTGTCCCCAGACCAGAGAGGATCTATAACCTCAATAAAACACAACGGTTCCATGTTAAAGATGCTAACRTTCCTGCACTCAACAGAAACACTAAAGGGAGTTAAAACCCCCGCTTGCATTCACTACATTCACATRACATGACACWGGTCAGGTGATGGGTCACATGACCCTCTATGAACAATAGAGCCAGTCAAGCCTATTGTTAGTCGATGGCCCTATTTTGCATATAACTAACCTGTTTGTCCATGTGGAGGCGGAGCTTATAAGGCTGAGTTCACCTGAAACTCATCAGACTGAAGAAGTCTCTTAGAGGAGAGACGAAATGTTTCACTAAAGAAGAACCATCCAGAGGACCTACTGATTTTTTCTTTTTGATTTTTTTCTACCTGGATTACTGAGATGTAGTGCTGCCACAAACGATTATTTTAATAATCGATTAATCACGATTATTTATTCGATTAGTCGACTAATCGGATTATACATTAATTGAATATAAAACATAGAGCTTATCGTTCCAGAATGCAGCTGCTATTATATAACCATGGTTAGATTTTAGCTATATGCTAACTAAAAATAATWGCTGTGGAAGGTAAGTTCTGCTCTGCAGATATTACACAGGTTTCTCTTTCATTTTCTTAAAATGATCCCACACTTTGAGCTCTGTTGTCAGGTAGCCATGATACCAGAGCCTGTCTGTATAATGTCTTGTGACGTCCACGGCCTACCCCAGTTACCACTACTGTGCATGTGTGTCAACGACAGAAAGGTAGATGTGGCAGTGGAAGCTGTCAAAGCAGTTTGGAGAGAAAAACAAAGTAAAGAACAACAACAACAAAAAAAAGAAAACGATTAATCGATTATTAAATTAGTCATAGATTATTTTAATAATCGATTAGTCRTCGATTAATCGATTAATCATGACAGCCCTACTGAGATGCATCAGGAAACTAAAGGGAGCGGGTCAGATGGTTCTAACGTGGACGTCCATCACAGAACCTGACAGGTTTTGTAATCTGGACTCTGTTTGAAGTCTAATCTGGTCGGGAGGAGCTCTAACGTCTGTCCTGATAATGTCCAGTTTCAGCCGACACTGTTTGACAACGAAGACGGACTTTGTTGTTTGCAGGAGGAGTGATGTCAGAGGAGCAGGACGGACACTTCAGCAGCAGAGGAGAGGGACGTCCATGAAAGAGCACCAGGTGATTGCAGAGAGCGCTAATAGCCCCAGACTGGCCACAGTCCATTACAGATSGTTCATACAGCAGCTTTTATGACCTCCTCCCATTACACGGCCTCCCTGCAGGACCTCTGCTGTCCTCTCTGAAGCAGGGTTAGACACTCACACAGCAGGGCTCCATTCAGAGCTCGGACCATGTTCGMTCGACTGAACCGAGCTTCAGGGCAGCAGGAAGTTGTTTCTGAAAGCTCTCAGCTCAGGTGAGGAGAGGGGAGAACACCTGAGTGACAGCAGCAGCTTGTTGTAAACCAAGATTAGAATAGTTTTGGATTTTTTCATTATAGTTCAGTTTGATTTCGTTGTGACTTTTTTCTTTTAATTCAGTTACTTTTAATGAGTTTTTACAGTGGATTTGCTAGTTTTTTATTAGTTATTGTTTGTTTAATGCTTAGATTTAGTTTAGTTTTTATTACTTCTAATATTATTTTGTTTTAACAGTTTATTTGCCAATACATCAAGCTTGTGATGTTCCTGTGAGTTCACTAACCAACAGCTATTTGGTCACTAGTTAAAGCAGTCCATTAGTAAGTTAGTAAGTAAGTAAAGTTTTATTTATATTGCACCTTTCATAGAAATAGATTCACAAGGTGCTGTACAATCAGAGGGAAATCAAAATATACACAATCAGACCAGGATACACAAAAATTTGGAATAAAAAAGTATAAAAGCTGTACAACCATCAAAGTATCAAGACTGTACAATCCGAAAAATAAAACAAGTAAATAATATCTAGACAAACATGGGGAGGGCAGAGTAAAACATTAACATATTAAGACGAAGGATTTTTGAATCAGAAATGAATTTGGAGGCAGGTCTCTGAATGGGTCGATTGTGGAGTACTGGTACATTTTAGAAAAATACATTTTTGATAAATTGAAATAATTTTAGATGAAAATACTGTCTGTTTGACATATTTTAATATGATGAATTGTACGGTCATTAYAGAGACACCTTCCTAAAATAATTGCGTAACTCAAAATTGTTAACTAAAAACTTGSGTGATTATTTTAGGACGATGACAACAGTTTCCAACCTGTTGTTTGTTTTTCATGGAGCTGCTGAGAGAAGCTAGTGTCAGATAGTCACAGTTAGCATCTTGTGTGAGTTTGATTCATGCAGTTTTTCTCTTGAGAAGTTTTCCACCTGTTTTATCACCTGTTTCCACTACAAGACTCTGTTTTATTTTTCTCACAGTCGTATTCAAAGAAATCCCAAAGTGGACGTTGCTGATTTCCCCAAACATTTGTCATCATTTAGCAGGTGACGCTGAGCAGCAGACTGTAAACAAGTGTTGTTACAGACCACAGCTAATGTGAAACTACTCTAATTGAAAAGAATAAATAAATAAATTGACAAACACTAAAATTAAGGATATTCTTTCTATAATTTCAGTTAGTTTTAGTTAGTTATGTAAAAAGATTATACAGTTTTAGTAAGTTATTGTTTTTTCATTTTATTAGTTTTTATTTATTTCAGGTAACTAAAATGTTTTTTTCAATTTTAGTTTTCATTATTTAGTTAGTTTTAGTGAACTGTAATAACASTGTTGCAAACTTGTTTTCATGGGCAAACCATGACTGAGTATCAGCTGGATCAAAACTACAAACAGCCGACGTCTTTTATTTCATTTAATGAGCAAAACATTTAGAGGATTTCCTCCTCTCTTACCGTTTGAGATTAAATAACGTCACGGACCAACAGGTAGAAGTAAGAAAAGCCAAACTAATCCTGGTCCAGAATTAAAACCCTTCTGATTGTGTTCTGTGACTGGTTGACTGGTTTTACACCAGGGGCGTGCATTAACCAGGTTAGCCACTGGTTTGGTGTCGTTCACGTGGCCACAGAACAACAATAAACAGAACGTGCTCCAGGCAGATCCGGCTCCTCTTACCTGAGTTGTCCTCCACCTCCCTCTCGTCCGTGCAGATGCCCTGGCCGTGCATCAGGGAGTGCAGTGGCCTCTCCACGCCGCGCGGCGGGTAGCAGCGCAGGCCCGTCCCGCAGCGGGGCGAGTACACGCCGCAGTGGGCGCCTTTGGGCAGGGCGCAGGTGGGGCAGCAGCCGCAGCCCGGCTCGCGCACCGTCTCCTCGCAGCCCTCGGGCAGGCGACAGCTGGCCAGCCTCTCCTCGGAGCACACCGGGCAGCGGATGGCCTGGTCTGACGAGCACAGCGCCGCCAGGCACAGGGCGCCCAAGACCCAGAGTCTCCAGAAGGACAGAACCGCTCCGCGTCCTCGCGCCATCGCACCTGATCGGCTTTCCACCTCCTCTCTGAGGACCTCTGCAGGTTTTTGATCACTTTCTCTGCCTGCAGCAGATTGGAGACAAAGGAGCACTGAGAGGAGCGCTCTGTCCAGGAGAGGCTCTGATATTTGCAGCTGTGGCCTCTTTGTTCCTCTGCTTCAGTTTGACAGCACACCAACCGGAGCTGCTTGATCTCCTGAGCCGGCAGACGCTGCGGTGATGGGAACTAGTTGGAGGAAACAGGAGGCATTTTGTTCAGGTGAGCCTCGCCTGCCTCTGCCGACAGATATCTGGTCAACAAGTGTGGGAAGCTGGTCCTCCAGGAAGGCAGATGTTTAGAAGCTGCAGGTTCTCCTCCTGCAGCCGTGCAGCTCCAGAGACTGTCTTCTGAGAAGACGAGCCGCTCCGCTCGGACTTTATACTGATCCTGGACACGCCTCTGTGTGCAGGCTGAAGCTCTCTCCTCTGCCTCCCTCTGTCTCTCCAGCAGCCTCCTCGCACTCAGACCCACAGACCTGCCCCCCGCCCGTCCTCATTAAGTCCTGATCGCACCGAGGGGAAAAAGCAGCTGAATCGACTTCTCGCTTGGATCTGATTCACGTGACAGAGGCTGGTTTTATTAGCAGGAACTCATCGCTTCTCTTTGATCAGCAGAAACTCCTCATTCTGGAGCTGATTATTCAAACCTCTGCTGCTTTATATCCAGCAGTGAGACACATCTCAGCTATAAAACACAAACCAGCCCTACACCCYCCCACCGGAGTGGGCTCTTTAGTTTTAACAGCACGGCTCAGCAGGAGCAGGTTATTGTTTCTGATCAGGAAAGGATCTGGACTTTGGTCTTGTTTGCAGATTTTCCCTCCACTCAGCTTTTATTGCTTCACGTCTCTCTTGTGTTGCTTTGCTTTCATTTCACCATGGAAACCCAGCAACCATCTTTATTG
>NW_013952702.1:181022-183228 GCF_001266775.1 Austrofundulus limnaeus
AATATATTTTTAAACTTTTAGTTTAAAAATGATAAAAACTAAACAGCCTACAGTATTTTTACAGTCTTTATTTTACAGTTAAAGTATGTGTTTATCAAATAAAGTCTAATGTTACAACTAATCAAGGATCCCTTTTAAATACTACATATATTGAGGCTGGGTATGGTTAAGAACCTCACAATTCTGTTCAACATTGCTTTAATGCTTCAGTATCGATTTCAGAATAAGAGCACAAATAATTCATTAGAGTCCYTGTGGATAATTTATAGATTATTATTTTCAGAAATGGTATATAAAATAAAATATCTGAAAATAAAGCAGGAGCACAATAAAACTCGCTCAAAAAATGGAGTTAAAACATAAAACATGATAAACTGAGGATTTTCTGAATCAATATTGAGTTTTGAAACAAACTATTGCAATGCCTTGATTCAATATTTTTACCCTCCCAGATACTGTATAATATACTTCCTGAAATTAATCTGTTACAAAAACTGTTGATGTTAATTAGTAATTTTATTTTTAAGAAAAAGAGGGTGCAGATTTATCCGCTGTTTCAACAGTGCAGTTAACTCTTCAACAAACTGAAGCGTCCACTCGGTTTTACTGAAAATAAATATTTTTAGTTTAGTAGCTGGAAGCTAAACGACTGAAGTGGTAAACTGGTTAACAAACTGTAACTAATGCAGAAAACTACCTTTTCCTGTTAATTATGGTTATTTAAGCACGGCTGCAGAGTGTAATAAAACATGATTAAACCTGTAATTAAACCTGCTTGCACACGTGATGCTGCAGCRTTGCTTCGCTTCTCGTTTAAAAGATGTTTGTTTTTCACTCCTTAATGAGACGACTGAACTGAACCAGGTCTGGACCTCCAGCAGAGTCGGGTTTTCAGCTGGACTGAGGTTAACTGGAGGCAGATGTGAAGAGTTATCTGAATGTTTCTGCTTTTTGCAACAAAGAAACGTTAAAACGCATCAGCAAGTTGCAACAAAACAAACTAACAGATAAATTCATCCAAAACTGAAACAAGCTCATTTTTTTACGTTGTTTACATCTTGGATTCATGATGTCTCCATCTGTCTGACCTGAGCTGCAGGTGGGACTCAACAGAGACCTTCAAACTAAAAAAATCCAGAGTTGTGTCTGGTCTGATGGCTCCTCAGGACCCTTTTATCTGGATTTGTTGGGTTGTTAGAGCTGCAGTCCATCCTAATCCTCCTGCTGACCCTTCATGACCTCAGAGCAGATATCTGAGCATTAAAACATAAAACYAGTCAAATATAAACATCCATTCTGTGGTTTATTCTGAACACTCAACTTTTTATTAAGGTTTTATTGAAGAAACGCAGAGATGAAGACTTTCAGGTGTCCATCAGTTTGGGACAGGAGCAGAAATCTCTTCAAGCTCTGATCCAAACCCAGAACCACCACAGAACCCAGGTTCGGTTCATATTTTACAGCCACATATAGACTTATAGACTCTGCAGTTTTTAAATCTATAAATCAGAACCACCACAGAACCCAGGTTCGGTTCATATTTTACAGCCACATATAGACTTATAGACTCTGCAGTTTTTAAATCTATAAATAAATTTACACAGCTCAGAACCAACTGTAACTCAGAGGAGAAACGTTCTGAGGAAACTTCTGCTTCAGTAACTTTATCACTTCGTTCTGTTGGACGTTAAAAACGTCTCGGCAGCAACAGAACAGAAGCAAATAGTTGAACTTTAAACGGTAACATTTCTCAAGAGTGTGAAGTCATTTAATGTGTGTTTCAGAGCTGACGGGGGGAGTTTTCTCCTGACATCAAAGCAGAGCCGTTTGTTTTTCTCCTGTGGAGRAAACCCTGCTGCTGGTTTCAGGTGCAGCTGGATGTATAATCCTGAGGGGGGTGAGGAGGGAGGGGGCTACTTTGTTCTCATTGATGGGATGTGGATTCTGCAGTGTTGTATAAGGTACCACAATGTGACACTTGAGTAAAAGTACAAGTATCTTACCATAAAATTACTTTAGTAAAAGTTAAAGTCTCCTTTAGGAATATTACTTGAGTAAAAGTGTTAAAGTATGTGATATTTGTTGTAGTTAAGTATTAAAAGTCTTAAAGTATGTGATATTTGTTGTAGTTAAGTATTAAAAGTCAAAGTGTAGATTTAAAATGAGCAGTTATATTTTCTGTAAGGACATTTATTAGGAGGTGACC
>NW_013952702.1:183574-192669 GCF_001266775.1 Austrofundulus limnaeus
TTTATAAAATATAAGAAGTTGAAGTAAAAAGTAGGATGAGAAATAATTACTCAAGTAAAGTACCGATAGCCAAAAATTCTCTTTAAGTACAGTAACAAAGTATTTGTACTTAGTTACTTTACATCTCTGGGATTCTGGGATTCGTTTTCTGCAGTTTAGATCAGAAGTGTTGTTTTAACTCAGGGTTAATGAGCATCAAGGCCGTAATTAACTTTGTTTCCTGTTTAAATTCAACTAAACAYGAAGCGTTCCTGAGCCTCGCTGACAAACTAATTGAGCTCTACCTGGTGTTTCCTGCACAGAAACAGTGTTTTAWCACCTCCTTTTATAAACACTGAAGCRTACAACTGAATAAATGKGAAATAAATAACAGAAATACAATTAAAGTAAAAGTACGAGTTGAGTTGAGTTGTGTTAAGTAGCTCCYGTCTTGAATTCTGAACTCTCCCACTTTCCCACAGGGAATTCCCACTGAAGGGGTGTTCCAGTTTAAATTCACGACTTGTAAGTAGGAAATTCCCACTTACTAGTACAAGTGCAGCAAAAGTAGCTGGTGAAAATGCTTCAAAATAGAGATTTTACACAACAAATTTCATCTTGAACCCTGTGCAGCTCCACCTGCTGGTGGGATGTAAAATAATCACCGTGCATTATGGGAGACGTAGTTTAGTGGTGGCTTTAAAACAGCTTATTTTAAAACATTAATATGTCTTTGAAGCTTTCACGGGCCACATAACATGCTGTGRCGGGCCACATTCGGCCCGCGGTACTGGGGTTTGACACACGTAGTTTAGATAAATTCAGAGAGGGAGCTGCTTCGGTCTGTCCTAGTGAAGAAAGTCAAGTGGAAAGGCAGAGCTCTCTGTTTTGTGTCTGCAGATCAGGATCAGAAGAACCAGATACTGGATCCTTCGTAAGGTGGGTCAGACTCAGAGAGGATGAGGAGCTTCATCTGATCTGGACCTTCTGGAGGKTTTCCAGGCACTGAACTGAGACCTCGGGGCAGACCCAGAACTCTCTGGTCTGAGAGCACCGTGGGGTGCCACGGGAGGAGCTGGACAGGGAGGTCTTCTCTCCTGGAAACTCAGATAATCTGTAAAAGTAGAACTTAGAAATGATTATTTTTACATTCTGTTGTGAATAAAATCTGTTTTCTGATGTTTTCCGATCATTTCATTCAGTTTTTATTGGTTTTTATCTCCTGAGCTGCAGTTGGTGTGGATTAGATGTGGCGGCCATCTTGAATTCATCCAGCGTTTGATCAAACCTGTCCAYCCCAGGTTCACGAGATGTTTCCCTAACCCAGCAGATGGTCAGAAAGCTGTGAGAAAAGTTCTGAAAGGTTCTGGACTCTGAAGCAGCTCTGCGGTTTGTCCACAAGATGGAGTTCTGGTTCCTCAAACCCAAACCAGTCAGGAAACGTGAGTCGTCTGAACCTGCTTCAAAACCTTTAAGTACTTCTTAGTTTTGCTCAGAAAGTCGTGGAGCCGTGGAGTTTTCAGSTGCAGGATCTGGAAACACCAGGAGAGTTCTGTGCTGTTGTGTCGCTCTGGGTCTGCAGGTCTTCGTTGCTCCACCTCGTTCAGAATGAGTTCCTGTTCCTTTAAGGGATCTCTCCAGTCGTCACGCTGATCCATATTCAGAGTCCAGTGGTGAAGAGTTGGGATAGTGGTTCAATTCTCTGGGTGCTGAGCAGATGCCAGGTAAGACCATCATCATGATCATGACTTTAACTAAAACCAGAGGAAGCTGTGACTCAGTTTATTTCTCAGGTTTATTCAGCTCAGAATCAGATGTTTTTATAGATGTTTGGATGTGAAGCCCTCTGATAACCTGATCAAACACCTGAAATAAACCGGTTCAGGCGGCGGCAGGACTCCGCCTGGCTGCTGGAGTGGAAAGCTTGGTTACATTCTGTACAGAGGCGGCAGGAAGCACGAGCGCAGAGAACATCACCTCTTTCTCATCAGGCTAAAAGCAGACAGGGTCGAGCAATCAACCATGGGCTTTCACCCACTTTTATTTTTATAAAACTTCTCCCCACAGCCCGGCCCAACAGGAACAGAGACACGAGCGTTGCTGCTATTTCTTCTCTCGCGCTGCAAAAACATAGAAGAGGTTCTTTTATTAGAGCGGAGACGTGTTAATTTAGTCCAAACGGGTCAAACGGCGTGTGATGTGCTGAAGTTTTACAGCAGGTTTAACAGTAAAGTGTCTCCTTCCACAGAACTCGTCATGAACGCAGACAGGCATCCTGACGTCCCCGATGGAGAGAGGATGGGTGAGTTTCTCATCTTTTTTCAGATCGAGCCGGGCTCGTTACCCCACAGGAACCTGTTGGAGGCGTGGAGCTCGCTTCAGGAGTTTCTGAAGGTGTTCTGAACGTTTACACTTTCCTCTCTTTGTTCCAGAAACCTGCCAGGAAGATGCAGAGGTGAAAACATCGCAGGAGGAAGAGGAGAGGGAGGAGGGCTCCGCCGCTGTGAATGGACAGCAGTGCAACGCCGTCACGGAGACACGTATGTACACACACACACACCGTGTCTTCACACACTTTCCATTAGGTGTTAGGAAACAAACTCTGCAGGCTGAGGTTCAGTTTTTATTTAAAGACGAGGATAAATTTGTTCCAACAATAATCAGAAACTGAAGTGACGACGGAGCTGTGAAGATCCTGTCTCCTCTGTCAGAAACTGCGTCTCAACATCATGTCTGTGAAGTCCTGAAGGACGGTGCAATCACAAGCAGCTTTACTTTCAACCCTCTGATCAGTCTGGAGGCGCATTTCCTCTTGCATCCAGGCCTCGAGGGGTTGTCTTCCGTCCCACGAACACTCTACTTTTCAATAATCTTGGTCTGAGGAACAYGAAGTCTTCAGCTTTAAGGTGGATCTGCAGGATGTTCTGTCAGAGCTGCTCAGACAGATGTTTGGTTTCTCTGCTCCACGTTTCAAACCAGAACAGCTGAAATGATTAAAAAGCTGCTGTGATGCTAACAAAGGTCAAACACTTGGTTTGAAACATGTCTATAAAGCTAATAATAACAACTCTATTTTAAAGCTGTCACACTATAACATTCAGACAACTCTAAATGACTAATAAAAGTTATATATTTGATCAGTTTGTTAGCGTTACAGTATGTGGAGTTGATTTTTTTAAAATTCAACATACACCTTTAAAATGTTCATAAGTTGTGTAGACATTATAGTGTGACYTTCATCAGCTTCAGACTTTTATCAAAAACTCAAGGAAAGTTTAAGAACCAATTAATTAATTTACAGTTAATGGGAAGTTCAGCAGCAAGAAACAGATATGCTTTTAGAAATCAACAAATATGTATCAAATAATTAAATATCAACTAATCAAAAACCTAAAATTTTGTTGTAACTTTTACAACCTATGATTTAAATTTCTTTAAACTACATCCTGAGTTCAAAACTACATTTTAAAGTCTTTTAGGGATCAATAAAATAAATAACTTTAACCATATGGTGCAAAGAGATTTAGACAAGACAAGAAACTTCCAAGAAGCTCATCTTTTTTGTCTCCTGGATGACATTTATATAAAAGAATATCTACAATGAAACCCAACCTGTGGTCATCAATAACAACTCAGCAACGTCTGCAAGAAAAAACATTTTCTTTGTGTTTAACGAGTTTAAAGAAACATTTTCTTTGTGTTTAACGAGTTTAAAGAAACATTTTCTTTGTGTTTAACAAGTTTTAAAGAAACATTTTCTTTGTGTTTAATGAGTTTAAAGAAACATTTTCTTTGTGTTTAACAAGTTTAAAGAAACGTTTTCTTTGTGTTTAACGAGTTTAAAGAAACATTTTCTTTGTGTTTAACGAGATTAAAGAAACATTTTCTTTGTGTTTAATGAGTTTAAAGAAACGTTTTCTTTGTGTTTAACGAGTTTAAAGAAACATTTTCTTTGTGTTTAACGAGTTTAAAGAAACGTTTTCTTTGTGTTTAACGAGATTAAAGAAACATTTTCTTTGTGTTTAACGAGATTAAAGAAACATTTTCTTTGTGTTTATCGAGTTTAAAGAAACGTTTTCTTTGTGTTTATCGAGTTTAAAGAAATGTTTTCTTTGTGTTTAACGAGTTTAAAGAAACGTTTTCTTTGTGTTTATCGAGTTTAAAGAAATGTTTTCTTTGTGTTTAACGAGTTTAAAGAAACGTTTTCTTTGTGTTTAATGAGTTTAAAGAAACGTTTTCTTTGTGTTTATCGAGTTTAAAGGAACGAGATTATTAAATATTAATCTAAACTCATGAATAACTGCAGAGGTGTTGATAATTTGGATGCTTCCTAATGAAGCCATGTTAAAAGTGGTGCGAACGCTCTTCAGGCGGCGCCCCTCTTCCTTTCTGCTCAGCGGCCATGTTTCCCGCCGGCTGCAGCTCCTGGAGCTGCGTCAGCTGCACGGCCTGCGGTTCCTCTTTGAGACCCTGGACTCTATATCAGGCGTTTCGGATCTGTGCGTGTGCAAAGTTTCCACAGCACCTCTGAGTGCTTTCCACGATACGAGGCGCCGCTCTTCAGCTCATCATCAGCCACCGCTGAGACCACAGTGTGGTTTCTGGATGGAACTGAGCTCCGAGGGGGGAGGGGGGGTTAACGCTTAACACCGGGCTGGGTGAGAAGTCCTGCATGCCAGGCTTCAGTCTGCAGGTTGATGCAGCTGACTCAGTGTTGTCCAGAGAGCAACACCACGCTGCTGTGCAAAAGTCTTGAACAGCCTTGCAGAACTTTGTTTCCCCKCCAAGCTGCCGGACCTGATCAGACCTGATTGGACGGTTCTCCAGACTCTTTCAAAGTTTCTATTTTTGACATCAGCTGCTTTTTTTTTTACTCCCCACGCATTCAGTGTCAGTCTTTTTTTTATTATGTTCTGTGACTCATTCAGTCATAAAAAGCTTCGTGTCGACTCACCAAGACGAGCTTTAACATCACTCCCATCAGCCTGCCTCAAAGCTTCTGATCGGCAGCACCTGTGGGGACCAGAAGCTCAGTAACAACAGCAGAATCTACTGCTCATCCCACAAAGGCATGTTCCTTACAAAYGTGGCGTCATCTAAAAGAAACATGAGCAGGCTTTCCAACGATAGAAGATTATTACCAAGAGGCTCTGTTACAACAACAAAAAAAATCTAACAAACACAAGTTTACTGCCTTTTTGTGCTGAGTTTATTTAGAGTTCGACACATTTGACTGGTTCTGATCGCAGTTCTCCAGGATTTATTGGGTTTTTAGGTCGAGGAGTTTTACTGTTGTTTCAGCTAAATGTTCCCCCAAGACAAASACAAAATAAAAATACAAATAAAAAGTGCAAACATCAGAATGTAGGCTGAACACATGGCAGCTTAGATGGAGTAATATGCAGTATTTGTACAGTCCTGAGTACTTGTCTGTAGTCGTAGTACACGATGAGTGTACAGGGAGGGTTGTGGGTAGAACCTGTTGCAGACTCGGGTGATGTGTCATTGTTTGTCTGCCGGGGGTCTTTTGCTGCTTGTTACTCATTTTCCATCCTTGTACCTGAATATTTCTGGTTAATTTTRACCAAAATCACAAAATGTTTGTGTCCAAAGACACACAAATCAGGTTCAAGTGCACTTTCTCTTGTTCATCCGAAACGCCAGGGTGTTAATGAGCTGAAAGTGCACGAGTGTGCACGTGGCGTGCAAACCTGCGTACCGGTTAGGTCAGGGTCCAGTTCTGGTACCTGAGGATATCTGAACTGTAGAGCTGCAGGCACAGAGGTGACATGAAAGGGGGGGAACAGAGGGGGCGATGACCACCCTGAAGCCCCCCTAGAGTTTTTACATTTTCTCTGCRTGGAGGAAAAGTTCTGCGCGGCGCAGCGCAGCTGGAAACGCTGCTGCCCTGCCTCCTCTAAAGAGYAGAACCGGGTGAATGAAAGTCAGAAGACCTGCACACTCAGGTCAGTTTTCCACAATCAGAATAAGATGATCGGATTAAGTGTTTACATGAACCTCATTCAGATTATCAATCGGCATAACCCACCCCTCTCATTCGGATTAAAAATTCATTCGGATCGAGCTCAATTGGATCAGAATAATCCGAACGGGTTGTTTACATGACGCATTTTTATTCTGAACGACCGTTTAATCCAATTACTTACATCCGTGTAAACGTAGCTAGTGTTTCTGAGCGATTAGGAGTTAAAAATATCCTTTTTATTTATTTAGTAATTAAAACCTGTAGTCTAGGGCTGCGCAGTATATCGCAAATTTATGGTTATCATGATAACAGCCTTTGCAATATGCATCCATCCATCCATCCATCCATTTTCTGTACACGCTTCTTCCTTTTCAGGGTCACGTGGGTCACTGGTGCCCATTTCCAGCAGTCACAGTGCGAGGGGCGGGGTACACCCTGGACAGGTCGCAAGTCCATCACAGGGCCACACATAGAGACAAACGAGACAAACAACCATTCACTCTCTCACTCACACCTAGGGACAATTTAGAGTTATCAATTAACCTAACAGTCATGTTTTTGGTCTGTGAGAGGAAGCTGGAGTACCCGGAGAGAACCCACGCATGCACGGAGAGAACATGCAAACTCTACCCAGAAAGGTCCCCAGGCTGGGATTTGAACCGGTGACCTTCTTGCTGAGAGGCATCAGCTCTACCAACTGAGCCACCGTGCCGCCTTGCAATATGCATATCACAAAAAATGCATAAACTGCAATAAGCGATTGGCTCTAATGTTTGCATTTATGTGCATCAGTCTAGATGGAGAAATGGACTAGAGAAACATCAAATCATAATCACTCCATCATGTTGTAATGGAAATTATGTTTTAGTTGTGTTTTGCTCTGAACACAGAGCAGAAAACCATCAACACTGTATTATTTTTTGATTATCACAARTTATATCATCATCGCAATATTAAGCACAGTTATTACATCACAGGTTTTCTTGATATCCTGCAGCTCTACTGTAGTCCTCCTAAAAACCAGTTTAAAGCCCARCATTAGACTCAAAGTGGGCCTGATCAGCTGATAAAGATTTCTTGTTTGTTTTTCTTTAGGTTTTTGCAGCTTTTTAATCAGTTTTTTGTCCAGTTTTTGTAAATAAATTTGTCTTATTTAAAAAGACCTTTCTAACAGCTGATCCGCAGCAGAAAGTCGAGTCTTCAGACAATAACTGGTCAAATCTTTTTCTCTCTTTGTTTGTTAAAGATCTTATCTTCTTTTTATTGGTCGAGTCAGAGAAAGAAATGAGAGCAAACTGTTTTTGTGACACTGAATCTGTGTTTGGGGTTCTCTGTGTTGTGCGTCGACACAAAACTGATTCAGAGATTTAGGTCAGAGATAACAACCAAACCAAAAAATAAAAAAAGAGACTGAAAATATTCTGGTGCATGGTTGGAAATGAGAATAAAAACGAAAAAGAAGAAGAACTGCAGMAAGTGAGGAGCTGTTGTCCAGACCCACAGGTGTGTTTGAGTTGTTTTCTGTGAGACTTGGTGGTGTGAGAGAATGAGACGAGTCAGAACCTGGACGGGTTCTGTCTGTGGGAGCGCAGCGTCAGAGGTGGCAGACGCTCTGAAATGACTCCTGTAACGCAGAAGAAGTGATGTTTTGTGTCGGAGGCCCCTGCTGCTTCTCTTCTCCTGTCCTGCTTCTACTTTCTGTGCTCAGAGGAAACGCTCCCCCTTATCTCCAGCGCACATCTTCTGAATCTGTGCGTGACACCAGCGCCGGCCCAGATGAAGCCTCCCACACTGCGATGGGCCGTTTGATATTAGCTCAGACAAATATCAAACATGAAGTTCGGCCGAGCTTCAGCTGTTTTTTATTCTTCAGGTCTGATAAAGATCGAGGCCGAGGAGACGGATGACAACCAGCGCTACGAGGCGGCGGACAAAGACGAGGCCGACGGCGGCAGCGAGGACGGGATGGAGGAGTCGTTCGAGGAGGAGCGGCCGGAGGACGAGGACGCCCTGAACGAGCCGCAGGACCTGTCGCTCGCYGACTACTCCCGCTACGACGGCGCCGAGCTGCGGGACGCGGCGGCGGAGGAGGCGGGGGAAGGGAGCTTCGCAGCCGGAGGCACGGCCCCCCGCCTGCAGACGTCGGGAAAGTTCAGCTGCGACATCTGCGGTCTGTCCTGCATCAGCATCAACGTGCTGCTGGTGCACAAGCGCAGCCACACGGGTGAGCATCAACCGTCATCACGCTTCCTACGTCTGTCTTTGTTGTTGGGTCAATACAGCAGAACACACAACGCTCTAATCAGCCTCACCGTGAAACGTTTTCTTTTGTAAAAACCAGCTCGATTAGATGATAAAGACTCAGAGCAACAGACAGAAAATAACCTCCAGACACATTAACATTAACTCAAACCTGATCATTAAAATCCATCAGCTCTCTTCTCTAACAGACTTTTGTTTTGAAATGATCTAAGCCCAAACCAAGTTTTGATCTCTAAACCTTAGCTCACCATCAGCGTGGCCTTACAGCACTCTTAATTAGACAGGCAGAAAGTAACGGCTCTGAGTGTTCCTGGAGGAGTTTCTGACTCAAAGGTGTGAGAAAACAGGTGAACTTTCAGTTATRCACCGAAATCTTAGAGTTTGTGACCAACAAGACAAGCTGCAGCGTTCAGAAGAAATGGCTTGATTATTCAGCGGATCAATTTATCAGCCGAAGGGTTTTATTCAGCTGATTTAAAAAAATATCATCATTTGGTCCAGGCTGTGCCTCAGGGCTGTTCAAGTAAATCACTCAGGGGGCCACAGTTACTGCAGGCCAACATTAATTAATTAACATTTATTTCACCAGGCATGTTAATTAATTAATTAATTAACATTTATTTCACCAGGCAAAACATTAAGAACAATTTCTTATTTACAATATTGACCTGAAAGTGTGAAAACACTTAAAAATTCAATTCAATTCAATTCAATTCAAAAATACTTTATTGATCCCAGAGGGAAATGAGGTGTTGTTGTAACTCATTGAACTAAAAACTTATTGTAGATGCTGATGGCTGTGGGCAGGAAAGATCTTCTGTAGCGTCTGTATTACAGCGAAGTTGAAGAAGCCTCCTACTGAAGACAC
>NW_013952702.1:193555-195426 GCF_001266775.1 Austrofundulus limnaeus
CCCACACCATGTCACAAAGCGGTCCACCAGCTCTCTGTACTCAGCTTCCTGTCCATCTCTGATACAGCCAACAACTGCAGAGTCATCTGAGTATTTCTGTAGATAAAACACGATGGAGAAAGGGAAACAACAGTACATACAACATATAAAATAAGCAGTGCATTCATTCATTTAAAACACTTACTGACTCCTTAAAAAGATCCTTTAGTCTGTGTTTAAAAGCAGGAATAGAAATCAAGATGCAGTGTATTTTGATAAAAGTTTCAATCATTTGCTGCAGCAAAGCAGAAAGACATGAGGCCAAAGGAAGACTTGGTTTTGGGATTTTCAATCTAATTGTCAGAGGGTCATTAAATTACACCTTAAAAAGAAATGATCCTGACACTGACCTAATTATTCAGTTTAAAACAGTTTTCTCTTTGCAAAGAGTGGGAAGTTTCTGACAGCACTAAACACAGGTCTCAGCAGAAAGTTCTGACCTTGGCACAGAGAGAAAATAATCTTGACCAATCACAGGGTTGCTTCGAAGCAGTTAATGCAGCTCTGTTCTCAGCCGAGAACAAAGCTTCATTCATTCAAGAAAGACATATTTAATACAACATTTATAGACCTCAGTTAGTGCTTATAAATTTAGCAAGTGCTAATCCACTATTAAATTTTAAAAATTAGCAAAAGCCCCAAAGCACTAATCAGGAAATTAGTTCCCCTATTAGTGCTTTAGAGKTACTGAGCTGAAGTTTTGATATATAAACAGCTAAAATAGCACCGAGCCGGTGGAAGAAGTTAAGCTGCTGAGGTTTTAACTTACAATGTGTTACTGTAGAGAAATGTAATTCTTTAATTCATGTAATTTTCATTAATTAAAACATTAATTAACATGTCTACATTTAACAGAAACCCATCAGTTTTTTCACGTTTCTCACCACAGCAGGTCGAGTTTGAATGTTTTTGTTTTTRTTGTTAAAGCTTCGGGTCGAGCAGGAAAACAAAGCTTGTGTCAAAGGTTCTGTCAGTGTTTCATGTTACAAACTTCCCGCCTGTCAGACTCATGTAGGTCAGAGCCACGCCGCCTTCGGTCGAGGCTGCTTTCAAGACCAAGTTGAGGAAACTTTTGGCTCAGTGGTCGGAGTGGTGAGAACTGTTTCTAGACAAAGTGGATGTTGGCTCGTTCCTCTTTTGAAAGATGGTGAACGATTCTGGTTTGTGCAACTTGCTGTAATACTGAGAAACAAGAGGAGAACCTAAAAAAATAAAGATGTAGTTAGGCATGGGACGGTATGATAACCTTGGGCAAAAATACCACAGTTTCACGATATGACAGTATTATGATTACAGCTCTAAAATTTTATTTTGAACTTTGTATTTAAAAACAAAACAGAAAACTTTTCTATTATCAAATTCAACTAATTATCTTTGGAAGCTATTTTTAGATCTCAGAGGTGTTATGCTGAAATTTTATTTACCTGTGTGCATCTGTACTTATGATTTTTAACACCTAATGTAATTAGTTAATCCTGATAAAGTTTACATCTAGTAAGATAACTACTTTTCTACTGCTTTATTATTTAAGACCAATCAGTGTGTACTGCATGACAAGTTGTTTATATTGAAGTAACGTATCAAGTTTTTATTGTGTTTTAAATGACAAAGGAGTTTTTTGGCATAAAGATTATATAATTAAATGCACACAGAAACAAGAAATCACAACTATAAATGTGTGTTTATGAAATGAACGTTCAACTAACGAGCTGCTCGGCTGAAGGAGGCATTCACTGTTATCTCCTTTCACTTAAAACCTGAGTTGTAAAGTAACTAAGTACAAATACTTTGTTACTGTATTTAAGTAGAAATTTTGGGTATCTGTACTTTAC
>NW_013952702.1:197597-208454 GCF_001266775.1 Austrofundulus limnaeus
CACACACACACACACACACACACACACACACACACACACACCTGCGTACAGCATCACTTCAGTTACTCCTTCAAGCTGATTTCTCGCTTCTTTTTGATTGTTGACATGAAATCAGTCGAGCCTTTTCCAGTAACACACACACACACACACACACACACACACACACACACACACACAACTTACTCACTCACTTTCAGATGGCATGTTTTCTCTGCAGAAAGGACCTTTAAAGTTCAAAATCATGCGTTTTGAACTAAACCGCCCTCTTTTAAGGAAACCTGCGGCGTCTGAGCCGATTGTTTTCACGTAGCTTGTGATTACCTGAAACTTAACTGAAACTGCTGTTTCTGCAGTCGAGAAGCCGTTCAAGTGCAACCACTGCAGTCGCAGCTACAAACAGCGCAGCTCGCTGGAGGAGCACAGAGAGAGGTGCCACGTCTACATTCAGAGCAAAGGTCCTGCCAACAGAGGTGAGCCCCTGACCAACACACACTTATTATTATTATTATTATTACTATTATTATTACTATTATTGTTGTTGTTGTTGTTATTATTGTTACGCAGTCTATACGCACTGTAAATACACACTGTCAGTTCTTTGGACCAAAGATCGTTTAAAACAGAATGAGGTGAAGAACTGTTCTGTGGTCTGACAGATCCAAATCTGAAGTCCTCCATACTGAAGCCTGCCTCTCTGATGGTATGGGGATGCATTATTGCAGCCAACACATCTGGAAAAACCCCATCAATACAAAGTATTTACAAGTTTTAAAGTCTGGCCCAATCCAGGACTGAACATCTAGAATCCTCCATCGGACCAGAATGAGACAAAAATCCCTCTAAAACCAGCTGACCTGGTCCCATCAGGTCCTTCAGACTTGGTCCCATCAGGTCCTTCAGACCTGGTCTGGTTGTCTCACAGCTGGAACAACTTTAAAGTTTTTGTCATAAATGTAAAATGAGTTTGATTTTAAGAGTTTCTTGTTTTTTTAGCTTTAAACAGGATTAAACTAAATATGTTTCTTAGTTTAAACATTTTACAGTTGAGCTGTGAATAAAAGCAGAGTTTTTGAGATGATTAAAGTCTGTATTTTACAGCCTGTCCAGGTTTTTCACACCTGTGGTCTGAAAGCCAGACAGAGCAGAGTAAATAAAGTTTTCAGGTGTGTGAGCGCTGCAGATCCTGTTCCTCTGGCCTCGTTAGGTTAATGAGTTTCTGGCGTTGCCCTTTGGTTAACTGGGTTATGGCTGCTGTGGTGTCTGTATCAGCAGAGGGGAAGCCAAACAGGGCCAACGTTTGAGCCCAGCATCACAAACGTCAGCGTCTGCAGTCCCGCTCTTCCTCCTCCTCCTCCTCGGTGCCTGTCTTTACGCACCGACAGGACATTGCAACAGAAAGCGCAGTGTTTGTGGTCACTGAATGTCGTAAGTTTTCTCTTGATGGTGCTGCAGCGGTGAGGAAGTACATCCTCATCCTGCACAAATGAGGTAAAATAGAAGAAAAATCAACCAGGAAGTGATGTCAGAGTAGAGACTGATGTGAAATTATTATCTGGTTCCTCCTCGTCAGGCTCCACTTCAAGCAGCTGGTGTGTTTTTTTTTATTTCATGACCTCAGACTCATCGCTCTCCCCTTGTTGTTGTTGTTGTTGTTGTTGTTGTTGTGGTTCGGGTCGGGCAGAGGACAGCCACACGTCCAGGTCTCAGATGGGCTCGGAGCGAGCGCTGCTTCTCGACCGGCTCGCCAGCAACGTCGCCAAGAGGAAAAGTTCCATGCCGCAGAAGTTCACGGGTAAGACGCCGTTCCTGCACCAGATTCAGATTTTATTATAAAAAACACACCTCGCCTGTTTTTCTCCAGCTTCTTCCGTTAATGTTTGTCTGTTGGATTTGCTTTTATCTGAGCTTTGAAACAAAAACAACAATTCACACTGTGGTCACCTCAAGCTGTTTSTGTCTGAGCTCCTTGTGTGTTTTTATTTTTCGCTGGCTTCTATCTGTTGGCAGAGCTGAACTGAGCAGAGCCTCTCGCCTGCCTGCCTCCTGCCTGCACGCACCTCAGCGTGGCCGCCGCCGCCGCCATAAATACTCTGCGTCAGTGTCGCTATAGGTGGGTATGTGAGCATGCTTAATTCTACGAAATCATGTGGAACCGTGCACCTGAAACCTGCCGGTGTTATTGCTCTTTTTTATATTAAAGCAACAGTTCAGTTTCAGTAAATRGCTGAGGTGGCACCGCCATTTCCCAAACTTTGAGCAGAATTTTCAAGAGCCTGCTCTCACCTCTCTGGTTAAACTCAACTCTGGGTTGTAGTTTCGCAATCACACCAAAAAACAAAAAAACCCTCCCACGTCTATCAGCTTGACAAATGAAGTGAGATCTTTCAATATGACAACCACAGGGGAAAAGAGAAGTAAGAGGCTCTGCGACCGCAGAGAGAGAGATAGAAAGGCGGGAGGCGAGAAACGTGAGCAGGTGTTTCTCTGTCGATACTCGTGTGGAGCAGCTGCACTGAAAGGCCTTCATCTGCCTCGTCTGCTTCCTCTCAGCCCTCTGTCCTCTCCTCCTTCCTCGCTCTGAAGCTTCTTTTGTCTCATCTGCACCTGGGTTTGTTCTTCTGTCAGGTTCTCCAAAAGCGGGGGAGGTGCGGTGGCACACACTTTTTTTTTCTCCCAGAGGGACCCCCTGATGTGAATCTCTTACAGTCAAAAAAAAAACACAAAAGCTGTTTAAAACGATTTAAATGTAACCTTCACAGAGTCTTTACCGTTTTTAAATTAAACCAAGACAAGAAGTGAAAGCTGTGAGTGAAAAACTGGTTCAGGTCCTCGCTGAAGACCACCTCTACCTGCAGCTACAGGTGTGTTAGCATAGCACCAAGGAGGAAATCCATCAGCAATGACCTCACAGACCCATCAGTCTGGAAAGGGTCAAAGRTCGTCACCACAGGAAGGAAAAGGAAAACATTTAAAGGTGACAGAGTCATCAAAACATAAAAAACTGATCGTGAACTGAATTTATTAACGTAAAACAAAAAAAATCTGCTGAACAAGAATTTTAGCTCCGCTAACACTAAACAGATAAAAGATGCTGAAGCTAACTGCTAAGACAGCTGTTAGTCTTCCTCTCCTGCAGTTGCTGGTGGGACACAAACCTGTTTTTAGTTTTCTATCGACCAATCCAAACCAGAGATTTAGCTGGCACCTTTCAGAATAAAAGCCTTTCTTTAATAGAGTTAGTATTTTTATAAATRCTGTTTGAAGTTCGCCGAACAACAAATACTTTCTTGTATTAGTTGTTTTATTGTTAAATGTTTATTTTATTTTGGTGCTCTTGTTTTGAAGTTTAGCTGCTAAGGATGCTACATGCTAACGGTGCCTGACTCATCCAGCACTGATCATAAGAGGGGATAGTTTTATTTAATTCTAGAAAAAACAGCATAAAATATTTGTGAAGTTTATTAGTGGACCTAATTTAGTGGAAGCTAATTTAGTGGAAGCTAACCGGCCTCCTCAGGTCCACAAATCTGAGCACAAACACAAAACAGCTCCTCTGTTGTCACTGCTGTTGTTTGTGCAGGTAAACAAACACCTGGACACAAATATAAACTGTTTTATTTAACGAGATAGTCACCATCGAGAGGACGTCCCACCCCAAAGGTCAGACCGTGCAGTGAGCTCCATGCCTGCAGGCCTGGGTTAGCAGGTCAGAGGTCAAAGGTCATGTCCTCTTCTCTGTAGAAGCACAGCAGCAGGTCTCAGTTTCATCTGAAGGAACCAGGAGTTCTGACAGGTGTTTACCCAGAATGCACCTCCAGCTTCAGCACGGCGGTGGAGGCTGATGGTTTGGGCTCAAACTGAAGCAAAGTCTGTCAGAATCCCTCCACAACACAAAGCCTGTGAGAGTTCTGGTTCTGGAGCGGGTTCAGCAGGATCTGGATGGTTTTTGACTCACATGTTTAACGTTCAGTTTTAGTTTCGTAACAAACAACTCTGTCAGGTTTGGTTTTTACAACGTTTGTCTGCAGCTTTTTTCTCCTCGCAGATCTTTTCTCACTGCTTTAACTGCTGTTCTGGTTCTGGTCCTGGTCCGATCCAAACCCGCAGCTCAGTTCTGTCTTGTGTCACCGGTGCAGGGGACAAYGGGGTCTGTCTGGACCTGAGCTTCAACAGGGAGCTGTTGCACCGGCCTGAAGTGAAGGACCACCCCCCGGGCTCGCCCGGTCCTGATGGACCCCATCAGCAGTCGGTCCTCATGGGTCCAGACGGCGACCCGCCCTCCTCTCACAGGCCGTACCCCGTCCCGTTGAACCGCGCCAACATCAGCCCCGCGGACCTCGCCAACGGCCAGAAGATCCCCATCCTGGGCCTGCACGCCGCCCAGCCCCCCCTGGGCCTGGACTCCTTCCACCCCGACGGCCCCCCGATGTCCCAGCCTGTGGTCTACAGCCTGGGCCACCTGCTGGGGGGCCTGAACCACCAGAACGGTGTCCCCCACCCGCACGCCCAGCCCATCCCACTGTCGCCCCTGGAGGCCCTGCGGGTGATGCGGGCGGACGGGGAGGCGGGGGCGCTGCCCGGCGCCGTGTACCCCTGCAGCCACTGCCGGGTCATCTTCCTGGACTACGTCATGTTCACCATCCACATGGGCTGCCACGGCTTCAGAGACCCGCTGGAGTGCAACGTGTGTGGGCACCGCAGCCGCGACCGCTACGAGTTCTCCTCCCACATAGCCCGCGGCGAGCACCGCGTGGAGCTGAAGTAGAGCGCCACACGCAGCGTTACAAGGACGGGCAGGCCGAGTCATACAGGGGGCACCAGTCATACAGGGGGGTACCAGTCATACGGGGGGGCACCAGTCATACGGGGGGTACCAGTCATACAGGGCTGTTCTTAGTCACGCTCTGCTCATGTGAAAAGATGGCTGTGAAGTCATAAAGAGCAGGTACCAGTCATACGGGGGGGTACGGGGGGTACCAGTCAAACGGGGAGCAGGGGGTACCAGTCATACGGGGGGTACCAGTCATACGGGGGGTACCAGTCATACAGGGGGGTACCAGTCATACAGGGGGGTACCAGTCATACAGGGGGGTACCAGTCATACGGGGGGGCACCAGTCATACGGGGGGGCACCAGTCATACGGGGAGCGGGGGCTACCAGACGGCTGTTCTTAGTCACGCTCTGCTCATGTGAAAAGATGGCTGTGAAGTCTTAAAGAGCAGATTTTCTGCTTCTGAACAGACAAATATTTGTAGTGAACTGCAGCACCTGTTTGTATCATAAAGAGTTATTCTCCCAAAGAAAACAACAAATGCATTTATTGTCTGTTTTCATTTTTTATTTGTGTAAATGTGTAAAAATAAAAAAACCTTCCTCCTTGACATGAGTCAAAACTGCAGAAGATAAAAAAGTATTATCTTGAAGGTCACATGTCTGTTTTTTTTAGGCTGTGGTTTTCAGAGCGGTGCAGTTCACGCTTCAAAGGACAGCACTTGTCTCTGCACCGAGTCTGGCTCCAGAATCAAACTCTGGTTTAGAGCTGCCACAAACATCTCACTCAAACCTTACACAAACCAGACACTGGCTCTGAGAAGGATCTCCACACTGTCAGGACTCATCGTTTCCTCACAGGAGCCAGGTTTCAAGGTTTCCTTTGAGGGCGGACTGACGCCGCTGTCTCTGTTTTGTTAGCAAAATACCTCATGAATCACTCRGGCAGTTTGAATGAAACTTTCAGAAACCAGTCATTGAAAATAACTTTTTATTTTTTTGGAGTTAACTTCAAAATGGCCGCCGCAGCTAAGCAGTGTTAGCAAAAACAACAAATGGCTTCAACTCAGTGAGTTTTACAGATAAAGAGCTAAAATTCAGTGTGGAAGTAGCTGAGAGTCTTAAACAACTTATATTCTAAACTGGGACTGATTGCACAACATCTGTGTTTGTCTGTTAGCAAAATATCTCAGGAACCAGTGGATGGATTTTAATGAAACTCAGAGTAATTTATGCTACAGAAAAATAGCTTCAACTCAGTGAGTTTTACAGATAAAGAGCTAAAATTCAGTGTGGTAGTAGCTGAGAGTCATCCTCAACTATTCTTTTTAAACTGACTGATTGCACAACGTTGGTGTTAGCAAAATATCTCATGAATGAATGAACGGATTTTAGTGAAACTAAAAGTAACAATAGGTCATCACCTCTGAATTTAGGCTACATAAAAAGACTAAAACTCAGGCAGTTGTAAAAGTTTTTAGCTGAAACGTGGTGTGGTAGTAGCTGAGAGTCCTCCTCAACACACTCAGAGCTAACAGATGTGAGATTCCGTAGGAGATTTAATAATTCTTTTATTCTGAAGGTTTGATCGGCTGTAACCTGGTTCTTATCAGGTCAGATCTCTGGTTCGAGGAGCAGCAGGTGATGAGCTTTCCTTCAAAGAAAGCTTTTGTTTGAGCTGCTGGGAGGAAAGCAGAGTTTGTGTGATTTATGCTGTGGACCTGAGTCAAAGTGAAGAACAGTTAACTGTGGTAGTTCTACTAGAAAAGGATGAGAAGCAGCAGGAAAACGATTTTAATCAGCAGTTTCACTCTTCCCTTTTCACCCACAGTCAGATTATTCATGCCAGTAAAACTCCACGTGAAAATTTTAATGTTTTATTTAAAAACTGAGGCTTTGTGGGAATTTTTAAATGTTAGCAGCTCACTGCGCCTCCTCAGAGTGTGACGGTGGAGTTTCAGCTGCTGGTGTGGATGAGCGTCGCCCACACGGCGCTGCAGGAACCTGTTCACGCCTTGYTGCCTTCAGACCAGAAGAGAGGGTGTTAGCCTCATCCAGCTGCCACCTCGCTATCTGTCCTCTCCATCAGAGCCAGTTCCCTTTTCTGTCTCTGGGCCTGAAGAGAAGTGACACGAGCTSTTATCACAGCTTCCATCCAACATGTCAAACTCAAAAAGCCAAGTCATYTGTTTCAACACCGAGCTTCTCTTTTTTCCCACAATTACGAGACTCCGAGGTGTTTATTCTCAGTACGACTGTTCAGAGTAAAACACATCATCAGAGCGTGGGAGGGTAAAAATAAACGTGCAGGGACACAGAAAGGTCCGCTTCTCCTCAACCTTTTTTTAGATGTTTCAACCCCGAGAGTCAAAAGTTTGTCAAAATAAAAATAAATKTGTCAAGTTTTTAGTGACATCTGCTGACTGAAGGGACTCACAGGAAGCATCCAAAACCAGACTGCTCTCTGGTTCCTCTGGTCCTGATCCAAACCCCAGAACCACAGGGGAGGGTCAGACAAGAAAACCCAGAGATCTGACTTTCAGCTCCACTCCTCCTTCACCGCCGCCGACCGGAGCAGCTGCATCGTTACTGCAGAAGATCCTCATCCAGCTGTCTCTCAGAAACAAGACTGAGTTAGGACTCAGCACAGTGTCTGTTAGCAAAATATCTCATAARCCTGGATATAAATTAAACTTTAAAACTGACTAATCTTTTGAAGTTGAGCCAAATGGAAAAATGTCTCCATTTCATCTAAACTTTTCAAAAATTGGGCTAAAATTTGTTGGTAGCTGAGAGTCATCCTTAACGYATACTTTGAACACAACAAACTATGACCATGGCTTTGTTTGTTAGTAAAATATCAAATCAAACACTGGGGACAGTGTTGTATAAAGTAACTCAAAGTGATACTTGAGTAAAAGTACTGAGTAAAAGTGAGCAGTTAGATTTTCCAAAATGACATTTATTGGGAGGTGACTTCTCCAAAAACTATATTTTCTAACAGCGTGCAGCTGTGATGGGTTGTGTACAAGMTAATAGTGTGTCAGAATGGTATATATTTATACTTCTCATCCAAACACAATTAAATTCACTCTATAGGAGACACAGTTTATCAGGAGAGGATTTTTAAACAACAACTCAGAATAAAATAGGAGTAACAACTTTCTACTTCTTACCTTTTTAAAAATGTAGTGAGTAGAAAGTACAGATWATTGTGTAAAAATGTAATGAGTAAAAGTAAAAAGTACGCTGAAAAATAATTACTCAAGTAAAGTACAGATAACCAAAAATTCTACTTAAATACAGTAACAAAGTATTTGTACTTAGTTACTTTACAACTCTGACTGGGGAAAATAGTAAACTTGTAGAAAGTAATGACTAACTAATTTTGGGAGTCAGCCCGAGTTAAGATGGCCACCACAGCCAACTGACCTCRTAYGATTGATCTAAAATTTGGTATTGTAGTAGCTGAGCATCACTCCTAACACATACTCTGAGCACGGCAAACTGTAACAAATGCTTTCTTGTTTGTTAGCACAATATCTAATCCAAAACTGGGGAAAACGGTAAACTTGTAGAAAGTAAACAAATTTAACCACCATTTCTCAATATAAGGTGATTTTAGTTTAATATTCTGAGAGTTTCAAGGAATGCTTGGCTTTTTAAATCGTTTATTGTGTTTGAACCACTTAGACAATAAAAAACGTTATTTTTATTGTAAAATAAAAAAGCTGATAGATTGAGGTCTTAAACTATATAAATGACAGATTTCTTTATTTAAACTGTAAGATGGAGGATAAATAGTCAGGTGTGCTTGTGTTTTCAGGTCAGGATGGTGAAACACAGTGCAACCTGCGCCGGCCGGAACGTCCGGCACGGGGCGCTGTTTCCCCACGGTGGGTTAAAATAAACACAGCCAGCGGTTTTTTGACCGCTCGATCCGCATTAGCGACTAAACTGATGTGAATTTATCACAGGTGAGTGGATGTTAGGTTAATAAGTCGATTAAATGTTTTTAATTTATTGAGGGAGGTGTAAAAGAAACAGTAAAACCCGGTTATTTAACCGACTTGGGCACTTTTTTCGTCTTGACTTTTGATTGCGGACCCGGAGGAATCAGCTGTGAGCATGCGCAGTGCCGCGTAGAGAGGACATCACGGAGGAAGCGTAGAGGCAGAGTTGTTTTTTTTTTTTTTCTACGCGCACCGAGATTTTTTTGTTTCTTCACGGATGCGACCGAACCGCGCGCGTCCCCGCCTCCCCCTGCGACTATGCCCGGTTCGGCGGTGAGATGCGGGTGGACCACCTGACGGTCCCGGCCCGGGTCTGAGCCGTTGTCCGGACCGGAGGGGGGAGAATACAGTCATTTCTTCGTATGGGAGCAGCATGCGGGAAATGGTCGGAGGCTGCTGCGTGTGTTCGGACGAGCGAGGCTGGGCTGAGAACCCGCTGGTGTACTGTGATGGACACGGCTGCACCGTGGCCGTGCACCAAGGTGAGCCGGGGATAGAGCGCGGCTGGCGGCCATCCGCGGCGGGTCGAGCCGCTGGATGTGTGTGTGTGTGTGTGTGTGTGTGTGTGTGTGTGTGTGTGTGTGTGTGTGTGTGTGTGTGTGTGTGTGTGTGTGTGTGTGTGTGTGTGTGTGTGTGTGTGTGTGTGTGTGTTGTCAGGGCCATGCAGGCTGAACCGAGCCTTCACGGCAGGTTCGGTCCGGTCGGGTCCGCCAAGCATCTCCGGTTCGGACTCTTGCTTTGTTGCCCCCAAACCGGAACCACCAACCCGGATTAACCCGCTGGCTCCGGTTCTGGTTCTGATCCGAAATACAAAATTTCCTCCAAAACATGAAGTGTTTAAATTTAGATGATGACACGTTTAAGGCTGAACTGAAATGAGATTATTTTATTTACAAAATAATAAAATAAATATTTGGAAGCTTTGACCAAAAATAAACAGAACAGAAAATATATTAAATAAACAATAAAAACAAAACAATAAATSAGCTCAGACATGTTTTATTACTGTACTTTTAGTCTTTCCTCAGTAATAATAAATATCYTCATATTTATAGGTTTACAGGAGAGTTTGAACTGATTATTCATACCTGWCATATCTGACACTTCAAACCATCAGCAGCCTGTAAACATGTCATCAGTCACTGATAGAAACTAAAGCTGCAGCYGCTAAAATATCAGTTTGACCTCAAAAATATGTATTTTATAAATCAATCATCCTCTGTCCTGATTTCTAGATCTGACCCAGAGTCAGATCTGTTGAGMTGTTTACAGGAATTATTTGACTTTTTCTGTTTTATAAATTATTTAGACTGGTTTAATCTGGTTTTTATGCTATTTATTTGACAAATTGTCCTTTTTGTTGAGTTTTGTTCAGTTTTTATGGTGGAAAAATGTTTGTTTTACAACTAATACCTCATTTCAATATCACATATATATAAAGTTTACRTAAATAGTTGTGTCGTTTTCTGTAATTTTGGTTTTAATCTGAGTTAAAGGTACTCGAAGTGTGACATCAAACATAAACAAGGTGTGTTTCATCAGATGTCACAGTTTGACTTTACTACAGTACTTTCTGCAGGTGTATAAAGAAATGTAAACAAAACACCGAACTGTACTTTTCTTTCACATTAGTCACATGTTTCGTCTTTGTTTCTGTTTCTTACATGATTTTTACACGTTTGTTTCAGATTTGTACGTTTTGTTTACATTTTTTTCTGCTTCTTACATGTTTTTAATGTGTTTGTTTCAGATTCTTACATGTTTTTAATGTGTTTGTTTCAGATTCTTACATGTTTTTAATGTGTTTGTTTCCACTTCTTACATGTTTTTAATGTGTTTGTTTCGGATTCTTACGTTTTTAATGTGTTTGTTTCAGATTCTTACGTTTTTAATGTGTTTGTTTCAGATTCTTACGTTTTTAATGTGTTTGTTTCAGATTCTTACGTTTTTAATGTGTTTGTTTCCACTTCTTACATGTTTTTAATGTGTTTGTTTCCACTTCTTACATGTTTTTAATGTGTTTGTTTCCACTTCTTACATGTTTTTAATGTGTTTGTTTCCACTTCTTACATG
>NW_013952702.1:209486-210730 GCF_001266775.1 Austrofundulus limnaeus
CCTCCTCTCCTCTCCTCTCCTCTCCTCCACTCTCCTCTCCTCTCCTCTCGCTGCACGTCGCGCAGAGCGAAGCTTTAACAACTGTAGTTTTCACACCCAGTTGTCGGAGGAAAATAAAGTTTTTTATGTATTGTTACCCACAGAGATGATTAAAAAAGACGTGGACGTTTGTTCAGTCATAAATTCATCTTGCTAATGTAAAGTCGGCTTCTGCTCTGATGATGAAGATCAGCTGATAAGTTCAGCAGGGAGAAGCTTATTGTTTGGCWGGCAGATATTAAAGCAAAAAATGTTGGGTTTAATTAAAATTACAGTTTTCTGCAMAAAAAAAAGCTCTAAAAATTACATTATCTTAACTTTTTCTGATAATTTTCTACCRCGATATAYACCGTTACTGTGAAGGGGTTCMATTTATACCGTGATATGAATTTGAGGTCATACCGCCCAGCCCTACATTTATACATAAAGCTCAGGGAAACACAGGTGTGTCTTTTAGTCAGTCTGGTAGTCACAGGGCTGAACCTGAGGTCAAAGCGTTAATGACTGACATCATAGTAAAGGTAAATTTCTAAGCAGCTGGATGTTCCTCAGGACGTTTAGTTCTGGACTTGCTTTGCTGCATCTGAATCTGTTCAGGTTTCAGTGAAATCTCAAGAATATCAAGTCCATCTGAAAAGAAATGTGCCGCTCAGTGTCTGAAAGCTTGATCCGAGTCTAATGACCCAAAACAACTAAAACTAAAACAACAAGAGTAAAAATAGATTTAGAGTATTTCAGTATGTTGCTCCAGCCAAACTAAAATATCTTCTTCAGCTGCAGCTTTTGTAACAAAAGACAYGAGGATACGGATTTTCTTCTACACCTGAACCATTTTTAGACCAAACAAGTGGATCAATTTCACGTTCTGTTTCCAGTTGTTGTAAAATATTTAATAAATGCAACAAATGTGAAACAGTTTAATTTAAAAAAAAGACCATCCCCTGGTGATCAGATTATTGATTATTGTCAACAAAAATCTAATATTTCTGTTTATTTTTGTTTTCTAGTCGCCTGAAACCCAGTTTGGTTTTAAATGGTCTGTTACAGGGGTGTCAGGTCCTGGTCCTGGAGGATCATGATCCTGCAGGTTTTATCTGTTTCTCTGCTGCAGCTTCTGATCTGAACGAATGAGTGATTAAAGGGATCCATGATTAGTTGTAACATTAGACTTTATTTGATAAACATATATTTTAACTGTAAAATAA
>NW_013952702.1:211732-215719 GCF_001266775.1 Austrofundulus limnaeus
GAGGAGAAACCACACTGTTGTTTCCAACACTCGTTGATGATGATGTTGTTACACGGGGGGGTCACAGCATCAGTTTTAACGGGAAGAAGAAGAACTCTGCTCCCTCTCCACCCACACATCCCGTACGAACCAAGAGATGAGCGAGCCGAGGTCGCAGCTGTCGTTCTGGGAAACGGAGGCCGACTTCCAGCCGAAGAAGTCGATGTAGGCTGAGAACACCAAAGACTTTACCAAAATCTACAAAAAAAAAAACACCGAGTTCTGAGTCACGGCTCGATTCCTGGTTTTCTGTCTGAGATATTTCAGTAAATTCTCTTTCCCTTTATTTTTGAAGTTATTGGCATTATAGATGCAAAACACCTGATTTATCATTTGATCAGAACTGAGCTGAGAAAAGGAAACCAGCTGCTCAACCACAGACTGCTGCACTTTTATCAAACGTCAGATCTGTCGTTGCTTCACTCCAACACACTTTCTTGTGTTTGTAGTTTTTAAATYGAGTGAGTGAGAACAGATCTGTGGAAAACAGTCCTGAAGCATCCAAGGAGTTCTCTTGATCTTCACTTCCCAAAGCTCTCTGAAGGCTGCTCAAAGGAGTTTTTTTATTTTTACAACATTAAATGTGTTTGTTCTCTTCCACAAAATAACAAAAAACAAAAACTGATGCAATCAGATCCAAAAAGGTCCAGATAAGTTGCAGAAAGTGACCTTGGAGTTCAGCTTGAACGGTTCTGGATGGTTTCCTACCATCCTCTGATAAACCTGGGGTCGCATTTCCTCTTGCGTCCACAACYCAGGAAGTTGAACACAGTCCCACGAACTTCCTACTTTTTTAATAATCTGTAGTCCAAAGAGCATGCYGCTGCTTGGAGATGGTTTTGTAGTTTTTAGTTTAACATGTATAACCTTCTCTTTGAGCTTCTCAAACAGGAAAAAAGTATAAATATTAGAGGAGCAACGATACAGAAAAATCACGATTCAGTTCAGTTCGATGCTTAAGTCTCACAGTTAAATGTTTCTTAACTTGTAATATACTGAAATTCATTCTGAACATTTGTTTAACCTCAAAAGTMCAGTTTTTAAATTAAATGTTGCTGAAACAGTAAGTTTCTCAGTGGATCTGAGCTCAAAACTGCAGCCTAGGTGGAGTAATCGAACACACATCCACTGATCCTTCAACACAGAGCATCTTCAGAAGACAAGTTGATAAAATGTTAAAAATCTGTATTGATCCATACACAGTGTGGATTAAAGCGCTGTTTGGAACAGTTCCATACAGATACACGGTTTGTTGCATTTATCTGTAGTTTCTGTTTCCCTTAATGTTAGCATCATGCTAACTGTATCTTCCTCGTCGTCAAAATCTTCCTCGTCTTCCTCTACAGCTGGAGAATTAACCRACACTTCTCTGAAAAACGTTAATTTGTCCCGGATGTTTCACAACAGAATGAAAGGTTTTTTTTACATGACCCGTCAAAATAAAAGCCATAATGCGATCGTTTAGTGCGATGACTTCTAGTTTATGATATATGGTGCAGTTCTAATTCAAAAACCTACCTTGGTTTTAATGGTTCTGGGCGGTCTCTTTTTTTCTTTTTCTACCATCCTCACTATCTGTCTGAGCCTGGGGTCGCATTTCCTCTTGCATCCGCGTYCCGGAAGGTGCTCAGTCATACTTTTTTAAAAAATCGTTGCAGTTGTGGTCAGAGGAACACAAAGCTGCTTGGAGACTTTTTTTTCTTCTCTTTGAGCTCCTCAGAGTTGATAAAATGTGATTTTAGCAAAAAAAAAATTTWAATTTGATTTCTGGGATTAATTAATCTCTGCTAACTCGTTAGTTCTATAACAACCTGGGTGATCCGAAGGTTCTCGTTGTGAGGTGACGATGCTGACCACTGCTCCACCGTGTCAGGAGCAGAAAATCAAGCAGTTAACTTCATCACCTGAACAGATCTCAGCAGGATCTGAAACTGGGGTCTGTTGATCCACTGCTTCGTCCTGGAACCACCTGTGAAACATTCTGCTTGTTTTACATTKAGGCTCTTTATTGCAGACACAGATTATTTCTCTTCTTTTAACAGGATGTTTGTTCAGTTTGTGATCTGAAGCATCTCTCAGGTCTGTTTCCTGAACAGTTTCAGATACTCTTATCACTGCTTCGCCTCCTTTTGTTTTACAGAAACACTTTGCTCTGTTAAAGTTGATCTGAACCAAGTCTGCAGAAAGTCCTGCTGCTGTGCTCACAAAGGAGCGTGCAGCCCAGCAGGACTGTTTAAAGCAGTGCACGTACACAAACGCACATGTGTGGCTGCTGGAGCACTGGTTTCATATTACTATGTCAGCTACAGTAAATTGCATGCAGCTTCCCCCGCCAGAGCCATTCATCCCGACTCCCGCCGCCCGCATTCCTCCACGGCCCCATGATGGACAGAGAGAACGTGAGAAGCCCCTCGTCCTTTCTGCTCGCTCGGCGTGGTCACGTCTCCGGCCTTTCACTGCACGCCCGACATCCTCCGAGGGGAGGAATCGGAGAGCCGTGTGTGTGGGGGGCAGGGGGTGGGGGGGAACCAGAGAGGGCTGAAGTAAGAAAGGTAAAGAGCCTGCTGTTCCTTTGTCTCGCACCTGTTGCTAGGCCTCCTCTGCCCCCCACCAGTCAGCCTGAAAGCTGAGGAACAAACAGAGCTCGTTCCTTCTGGAGCCTCACGCCTACACGCCTGTGTTTAAACAGGATTTATGCTCCTTTATGTGGCTTTCCTCATCAAACCCACGACTCAACACTGAAATCTTAATGATCAAATATTTAAAATCAGTCCTGTCCAACTTCCAGAAACATCTGGTCYGCAGTGTAGAACCATAAAAGAAGCTGCTCCGTTTGATAAATCTCATCCTCAGAACTTCTAATGACTAGCAGCCGAGCCGCAGCTGCAGCGCCGCTGACACGTGTTCGGCCTTTCCGCCGCCGTGCCTCGGCCGTACGGGGAGGCGGCGCCGCAGCTGGCGTTAATAACGGTAACGATGACTGATGTGTCCGTCTTCCTGCTTCTGCTCTGCCGTCCAGACGTGTTACATCTGCGAGGACCACGGGAGGGAGAGCAAGGCGGCCTGCGGGGCCTGCATGACCTGCAACAGRCAGGGCTGCCGGCAGGCCTTCCACGTCACCTGGTGAGTTCCTACCTGCAGGGACAGCAGGTTAAACAGGTGTTTATTTGAACACACCTTTATTAACCCATGCTTATTGTCCCACTTTGAATATTAGCACCTTTATTTTCTGCTTGCTTTAAAGTTCTATAAGAAAAGTTTGGGTTTATTTACACTTGTTTTTATTTCTGTCTGTAAAATCCCTGCAGGAAACTGAAACTGGCTCGTTTAACCAAAAGAAGCTAAMTATTAGCTAAAAGCTAAAAGAAGCAYATGCTATCARAAAGGCAAAAGTAGAAAAATAATTAGTTTTTTATCAAAGCTGAACACTAGCTTAAAAAAATCCATAACATTTGTTAAAAGAAAACACTTAATAAAATCTAAAAGTAATGAAAACCTAGCTAAAAGCTAAAGTGGAACAATTCTTGGTAAAGATAGGAAAAGGCTAGCTAAAAGCTAAAGTGGAACAATTCTTGGTAAAGGTAGGAAAAAGCTAGCTAAAAGCTAAAAGTAACAAAAGTCTAGTTCAAGTGAAAAAATGTTAGCCAAAAATAGCAAACACCTGCTAAAAGTGATCAAAACAGAACACTAGCTTAAAAAAACAACACATTAACTAAAAACTAAAAGTAGCAAAAGGTTAGCTAAAAGCTATGGAAGAAAAGTAACTTAAGCTGGAATACTCTGACTAAAATGTGAGAAAAAGATTAGCTGAAAGTATCAGAAGACTTGTAAGAAATTAAAAGCAATAAAAGGATAGCTAGAAGATTAAAATAGCCAGGGGTTAGCTAAAAGTAGCTAAAGGCTAGCTTGAAGCTAAAAGTGTCAGCAGGTTAGGTAAAAGTAGCAAAA
>NW_013952702.1:215729-217086 GCF_001266775.1 Austrofundulus limnaeus
TAAAAGTAGCAAAAGGTTAGCTAAAAGCTATGGAAGAAAAGTCTAACTTAAGCTGGAATACTCTGACTAAAATGTGAGAAAAAGATTAGTATCAGAAGGCTTGTAAGAAATTAAAAGTAATAAAAGGATAGTTAGAAGATTAAAATAGCCAGGGGTTAGCTAAAAGTAGCTAAAGGCTAKCTTGAAGCTAAAAGTGTCAGCAGGTTAGGTAAAAGTAGCAAAATGCTAGCTAGAAGCTATGGAAGAAAAAGTATTAAAGCAGGAATAATCTAGCTAAAATGATAAAAAAAAGTTTAGCTGAAAGTATTAGAAGGCTAGTAAGAAATTTAAAGTAGCTAAAGGTTAGCTAGACACTAAAGGTGACAAAATACTAGCCTTTTTATTAAATCAGTGCATTAGTTAAAATAARCAAGGCACTAGCTAAAAGCTAAAATAACAAAATGCTAGCTAAAAGCAAAAAGAAACTTTTAGTTACTTAAATTGAATTTAGCTTTTAGTGTCACTAAAAGCTAAATGTAAATGAAAATGCTAGCAACAAGCTAAAATTAATAATTGGCTAGCTAGAAGTATGAGAAGACAAAGCTCCACACATGGTTGGACTGTAATGCTGTCCAGCAACGTTTTAGTAATAAACTCTTAGATAAAAATCACTAAAATAAATAAATTTAGCTGTTGTCCATCTGTCTTCGTCAAACGTTTGGTTTGTCCTGGAGGACAGGTGAACGTCCCTGAGTTTGTTCAGAAATTTGACTCAGTTTTGTGGTCGATATGAAACTGTCCCTGGGGTGTTGTTTGTTTGTTTGTTTGTTTGTTTGTTTGTTTGTAAAGCTGACTCCGACCTGTTTGCTCAGTGCTCAGATGGCCGGTCTGCTCTGTGAGGAAGAGGGACCAGAAGCTGACAACGTGAAATACTGCGGCTACTGCAAACACCACTACAACAAGATGGTAACAAAATGAAAATATTTGATTTTTCTTTAACAAACCTGGAAGAAACCAGGTGTTGATTTGATTTCATATAAATAATTTAATGAATCAGTTTTTACAGGTAAAAGTTAACTTTTAATTGAACGATTACCTCATCGTTCCCATCATCTTCCTCCTTGTTKTCCTCCCCCTCCCTCCCATCACGTTTCTCCTCCTCCTCCTCATCGTCTCAGAACTCCTGCGTCTTGTTTTTAATCTCACAGCTGAAGCTTCTGTAAAAACAGCTTGTTAAGTCTCTTGTTTTTGCTCTGAGCAGCAGAAGAAGCTGCGCTCCAGTGAAAATGCAGGAAGCTCCTTCRGTCACTCCAGAGGTCGCTGCGACTCTCCGCCGCAGGAGAAGCAGCACCACCACCACAAACAGAGGAAGGTGAGT
>NW_013952702.1:218829-220234 GCF_001266775.1 Austrofundulus limnaeus
GGATTAATATTATTATTAATAGTTTTAATGATTTCTACATCATCAGTCCTTCCAGACTCTTGACTGTTTAGCGTTAGCCGTTAGCTTCACCAGCCGATCACACGGTCACCTGGTTTCTGAGCTCCATCTGTTCTGTAGGACCTCCTTGGTTCAGCTGAAACTCTGCCTCCGTCTGTTTTCAGAGTCATAAAGACAAGAACCGACAGAAGGAGCGACACAAGAAGGCCACGGAGCTCCTGAGCTCCTCTGTGACGCCGAGYGGCGTGGAGAAGGTCTGAAACTCAAACCTGAGCTCTTGGACCGGGCCGAGGCGCTGCTGACGGTTCGTTTCGTTGCAGATCTCCTGCGGTCACCACGGCACCAAGGACGGTGAGGGCAAGTCCAAGAAGCTGAGCTCTCACGCTCACGGCCATCGCAGCAAGAAGACAGGAAGCACGGGGAAGAGTTGCTCCTCCTCTTCCTGCTCCTCCAGCCCGTTCAACACAGGTACCTGCTGAAGCGTCTCCTCCAGATCAGTGTGAGTCTGAGCCTGACGCCCTGTTTCTCCTGCAGGAGGCTCCCTGTCCGCCTCGCAGGACTTCCATCAGTTCTCCTCCTCCTCCCGCCTGGAGCGAGAGCATGACCGGAGCGGCGGGGACGAGCATGGTGCCGACAAACGCAAGGAGCGCCACAGGAGGTCAGTGGTGCCCGAGGAGGAGGAGGAGGAGGAGGAGGAGGAAAAAGAAGAGGAGAAGGATGAGGAGGAAGAGGACGGTAAATACCACAAGCCGCCGGCATTGACCCCTGCCGATTGCCCGCTCGCCGGGCCTCAAGGTCAGGAGCGGGCCGAGGGGAGCGCCAGCCCCTTCGAGAACAAGGTGACCATCTCCACCTTCGGCTCCATCATGCGCATCACCACCTCCTCGGGGCTCGGCAGCAGCAGCAAGGTCCGCAAGATCTCCTCGCCGGCCGACTACAAGCCCTCCAAATCCCTGAAGCCACCACCGAGCGCTCCGCCCGCCTTGGAGGAGGCCGGCCCCAAGGACAAGGCCACGCCCCCCCTGCTGCCCCGCGAGAGGAGGCACCACGGCAACAAGAAGAGCCGCCACGGCCCGGGACGCCCGCGGGGGAGCAAGAACCGAGAGAGGAGGGAGGAGGAGCATCATCGCTACCATCATCACCACACCACCACCACGGCACCCACACCTCCATCGCTGAGCTCCTCGCTCTACACCAGCCCCTCCTTCCCCTCCACACTTCCTCCCACCTCCTCCTCCTCCTCCTCCTCCTCTACTGCCGGGAGTTTCTCTGCAGCTCGTAGCAGCTCTCTGCTCGGCTCCGGTGAGTCTGAGCGAGGGGGAGTGGTAGCCCCTGACTTCCTGTGTGTGTGTGTGTGTGTGTGTGTGTGTGTGTGTGTGTGTGTGTG
>NW_013952702.1:227412-236560 GCF_001266775.1 Austrofundulus limnaeus
ACTCTGATTATAAAACCTGAGTAACCAGGTATTATTCTATAGATTAAATCAACTATACTCTGATTATAGAACCTGAGTAACCAGGGATTGTTATTCAGATTAAATCGACTAAACTCTGAATAAAAATCATAAAATATTTTTGTTGCATGCCTTCGATGGGTGGGCACCCTTAGTGTTTGCCTCTACCTACACCCCGAGGCGGGCCTGTCGTCAGGTGTTAGATGGTTCTGATGTTGATCTTCTCTGTCCTGAAGGTCCACCCTGGCTCCAGCACCTCCTACAGCCTGACCTCCTCTCAGCCGTTTACCGGCTGTCTTTCCACGGCGTCCTCGCTGCCCCCACTCCTGAGCCAGGGCCAGACGTCACTGCTGGGTGAGAGGACGACTATTTAAAACTTAAACCTTCAGTCAAAACATTTTAATAAAACCTTTTAATTCTTTTTGTCTTGTTCCTCAGAGTCGGACCTGGATGACTGTCGCTTCCAGTGTCAGGGGAACTCGCCGAGAGAGAGTCTGTCCTCGCAGTACGTGTCYGACTCCAGCTTTCATTCTGCTGTAAATACAGAAAACCAGATGTTCTCTCCTCCTCCTCCTCTTCCTCACAGGTCTCCCATGAGCTGTCTTCCTCTTCTGTTCGACCAGAGAGACGGGTTGGGCGGCGGAGTCAGGACCCGTCCGGAGAACGTCCCTCCTGCCAGCCCCCACATCGAGCTTCTGCTGGAGAAACACGGAAACGGGGAGATGGGCGTCAACAGTGAGTGAGCTTTTCAGATTTCATGACTCTGAAGATGTTTGTCCAGTCGTGGCGCCGCAGCCTAACTCGACCCGTTTCTGTGGACGGCGTGTGAAAATAACCTGCTGTCCTCCAGCGATGATGAATCTGCTCCTGACTGCAGACACGTTGTTTCATCCTCCTCCTCCTCCTCCTCGTCTCCTCTGAGGCTGACTCTTCATCGTCTTTSATTCACTCATCCTCCCGGGACGTCCTCAGCTGACACTCATTTTATCTTTTCTGTTTSCACGGCGTCGTCTTCATCTCCTCGGTGACTCAAACTCATAGTTATACACAGAACCAGGCTCCATGTCTCGCTTCTGTCAGGAAAACATGTTTTTACCGGAGAGATGAAGAGAACAGAAGGTCTGAATGTCTCATTCTGGGTTTGTGACTGAGAGGAAAGAAAAAATTAAACAGATTAAAAAAAAACGCTTCAATTTTTCACAACTGAGATACAGATTTTACTCCGTACATTTATTGGCACATAACTCATTTTGCAGTTTTTGTGCTTTTTCAACTATTTATTTATCAAAACCTTCAGCTCCTTTAGGATATTCCAGCTTAAAAGTGTAAAATTAGATTAATTTKACCTTTTTTCAGCTAAATTCTCTTTTTTGTGAAAATTTTAGCTTTTTACTGTTTAATTCAGAAAACATGCTCTCAGCTTTTTTCTTGATTTCAGGTTTTTTCGCTGTTTTTCAGCTAATTTCCCGGTCACATGTTTTACTATCTTTGCTCTAAATTACAGTGTTAATATTTTTTAATTTTTTATTTGTTTGTTCACCTATTTTTTTTGTGACTTCCTTCTAGTAGTTAAAGCTTGTTCTGGTTTTTAAGCTACGTTTTTGTTACTGTTTCCTGCTAGCTTTAGCTACATTTCTGCTCTGTTACATGTCTGTCTTTTAGCTGTTTTTCTACTGATTTTTGTGTCATCCTGGAAACGAGCCGTTGTTGAACCGTTTGCTCTGGGTCCTCCTCTGTTCCAGTCGTGGAGATGCTGCAGTCACTTCACTCGCTGCAGCAGGAGAACCAGCGGCTCCAGGACCAGATCCTCAGCCTGACGGTCAAGAAGGACCGCCTGCAGCTGCTCAACACGGAGCTGGCCGTCCCCTTCCCGCCCAACGTCCTCTCCGCCCCGGGCTCCCTGCCGACGTCGGC
Organism: Austrofundulus limnaeus; assembly: GCF_001266775.1. Taxonomy (NCBI): domain Eukaryota; kingdom Metazoa; phylum Chordata; class Actinopteri; order Cyprinodontiformes; family Rivulidae; genus Austrofundulus; species Austrofundulus limnaeus. The sequence continues at coordinate 229,345 of NW_013952702.1, forward strand.
CCAGATCAGCTTCCTGTCGTCCTCTCAAGGTGAGGGTCTTCAGTCAGAACCACACCTGTGTGTTTCTGTAAMGGGACCGGCCGGTCTGATGCTCTGTCAAACCTGTGGTTCTGGTTCTCGTCTTCAGACCCGCTCAGCACCAATAAGAGTCCCGTCTCTAAAAGCTGCTTCCTGAACGACACCTCCTTCGTTAACTCGTCAGAAGTGAGGCTTTCTTTTTCATTTCTTCATGTTTTATTTGCGATAAAGTGACARGAAGTTTGTTTTCCTGCAGGAGCTTCACTCCATCAGTCCGTCCCGCAGCAGCTCCTCGCTGTCCTTCCAGAGCACGCCCCCTCCGCAGCAGAGCCCCGCCTCCTTCGGACAGCCGCTGCTGAACGGGTTGAGTCGAGGACTGGCCCACGCCACTGCCGGCTCCRCGCTGCCCGTGGTGGGGGGGCTCATGGCGTCCCTGGCGGGCAGCCCCCAGCTGAATGGTGTGATCCAGTCTCCGGCGCAGAGCGCCCCGCAGCCGGCGCTTCCTGCTCTGCGCCCCCAGCCACCGCCGCTCAGCCACCAGATCCTGGCCCAAAGCTTCCAGCTCCCTAAGAGCTCCAGCCCGTATGTAGCACTGTCGACCCGTGTCGTCAGCAAGGTTCTGACCCGACTCTGACCCGTGTGTTTGTTTGCTGCAGGTCTCTTCTGTCGGAGCAACAGAAGCAGGTTCTTCTGGAGCAGCAGCAGCAGCAGCTACAGCAGTTCCTCACCTCACAGAACTTCACACTGGTAAACACATCTTTGGATCTTTTCCTCTATGAGTTAAAACATCAAAGGAACCTGACTAATTGTAACATTAGACGTTATTTAATAAACATTAAAAACAACAAAATAAACAAGACAGTAAAAATACTCTAGACTGTTTAGTTTTATTTGAAATAATGTAGCTCGAGTGCTAACGCTATATATTCATATATGTATGTATTAGCTCGAGCGCTAACGCTATATATTCATATATGTATGTATTAGTTCCGGCGCTAACGCTATATAATTATATAAACATGTTTTAGCTCGGGTGCTAACACTGTATAACCATATATGTATGTATTAGCTCGAGTGCTAACGCTATATATTCATATATGTATGTATTAGCTCGAGCGCTAACGCTATATATTCATATATGTATGTATTAGCTCGGGCGCTAATGCTATATAATTATATATACATGTTTTAGCTCGGGCGCTAACACTGTATAACCATATATGTATGTATTAGCTCGAGTGCTAACGCTATATAATCATATACTGTATGTATGTAGCTCAGGCGCTAAAGCTATTTAATCGTATACGTATTAGCTCGGGTGCTAACGCTATATGACCATGTATGTATGTATTAGCTTGGGTGCTAACACTATAAAACCATATATATATGTATTAGCTCGGGCGCTAAAGCTATATAATCATATATGAATGTATTAGCTCGAGTGCTAACTTTATAAAACCATATATGTATGTATTAGCTCGAGTGCTAACTCTTTATCATCATATACAGTATATGGTGATATCAAAAATATATATAACATTATTAAAATATATGTATGCATTAACTCTGAAGCTAACGCTATCAGAATATACTGTATGTATGTATTAGCTCGGGCGCTAATGCTATATCAAAATATATGTATACATTAGCTCAAGCGCTAACATGAAAGCTAACAGGCTAATCTGAGGTTGTTCTTCCATGAAGCAGCTCTGTTGTCCTCCATCCATWTTTTCAGTTCCAGGCTGAGTCATTTCTACCTTCTCCTCTCTGTCAACGCTCTCTGGTTTCATTTAATGTCAGGTTCCAGATCAGCCTGGTCTCTGGACCGGGCCGGGGTCAGAGCTAAAAGTCCACCTGAACCCCACCTTACTGTCTGCATGACTCTCAGCTACTACCACCCTGACCTGCAGCTCAGGAGCTGTGTGTCGTTTCTGCWGCTCGTCTGATTTGACTTGCAAAGCGCTGCGAGTCAGCCGGGTCCAGGGCTGACTGTGACGCTGTCTAAATATAGAGTCTGATCTGTTTCCTGTTTGACTGCGAGGTTCAGGCGCTGCCGTCGTGCTGCGTTCAAAGACCTCAAAGAGCAGAAAATCATCTCCTTTAATCTGGTAAAACTTAAAAATCAAAGAATTGTTGACTGAGACGAAAATAAGCAGCTGAAAAGTTTCCAGAGGGTTTAAAATGAAAACAAAGAAAAATGTTTATTTCACAAACAGGAAACACAAAGTCAGACTGGTTCCAGGTTTAGTTTTGATCCTGGATCAGTTCCCAGGTGCTGGGACCATAACMCTTTTGTCCCCTCACCTGTCCAGGACCAGCAGGTGATGGTCTACCAGCTGCTGCAGAGGCAGAGGGAGCGCCTCACGATCACCGGATCTCTCACMTCCAACCCAAACTCCCCCCTGCAGGGCAGCCAGGGGGCAGGGCTCAGCCAAGGGGCGGGGCTCGGACAGGGGGCGGGGCTTTTCGCTCTGCAGGACAACTCACTCCACAAACCCGGGGTGAGCAATTCACTAACAAAACACTCAACACTGCCCCCGTGTGTCCATCAATCAAACTGCCACCAGGCAGACCTCACAGGAACTCAAAGATGCAACAAAATAAAAGCCTAACAGTTAAAATGTCAGATTTTTTTTGTTGTTATTTGTTTATTTGTTCGTCAGGAACTCACATTTTAACAAAATAAAAGCCTAATAGTTAAAATGTCAGATTTTTGTTTATTTGTTCATTGGTCAGGAAACCTTGCAAATCTTGAAATCTTGTGGGGGTTTTTATTTATTTTTATTTTTTTATTTTATTTTGTTTTGTTTGTTTGTTTCCAGGCTCCAGGAGAGAAGGGAGGAAACAAGAACGGCTGAACGTGACTTCCTGTTGGAGCAGCTCAGATGAAGAAAATCCGTGAAGAACTGAGGTGGACTCTCTTCCTGACAAACGTAATGAATGTATAACCGGACGTAAAGGAGGAGTTCCTGGTCTTTTGAAATCCTCGTTAACAGGGGTTTCCTCGTGTAGTTTTTTTTGTTTTATTAGTRTTTTTATTTTTCTCCTGGCAGCTTTCAGAGAGCATGAGTTCTGTGGTCTCTTCTTAAATTGCACTAATTTAGCTCGACCAATGGGAGCAGCTTCTGGAGCTCATCGCCGCAGGAGGCGGGCTTTTATTTTGAAGTTTCCGAGCACTGAGATCTCTTTCCTCCTCTCAAACCAGCGTTTCCTGTCAGTCAAACAGACTTTTCGTCTTGGAGCCTCAACCGTCTTCCTTCAGATGTAGTCTTCCTGTTTGAGTTCTCCTGGCTCGGTCCTGGTCTCCGGCAGGTCCTGGTCTCTGGTTCAGTCCTGGTCTGGGGCTCTCTGCAGGCACTTTCTGTCAGTGTGTAAGGATGACTCTCTTCCTGTCTGGTTATAAACTAGTTATTACCTCTGTTTGGTCTGGTCCTGGTCTGGTCCTGGTCTGGTCCTGGCTGAGGCTGACCCTCAGCAGCCTTCAGGACTGAAATATAAAAATAAACTCGTTTCATCAAACTTTATTTCCTTCCAGTTGCTGTGGAGATGAAACCCATCAAACCAAACTGTTTTATAATGATTGACAGCGTCGACGCCTCCTGAAGGGGGCGGAGTCAGCCACTGAAGCATTTCAGTTCTGGGGTTTTATCTGAGAGTTTATTATGTGAAAAACTGGATCCAGACCCTGATCCAGGACCTCAGAACTCTGTGGGTTTCTGTGGAGTTTGTTTGTGTTTCAWTTTTTAATTTGATGGTCCGAACCATCGTCCTCCACCTCCGTGCTGGAAGCTGGTTGCTGCAGTGCATTCTGGGTCAGCACCCTCTGGTTCTGGGCTCTCTGGGTTTTGTTGTTGTGGATCTGACAGACTTCCTGTTCCTGACCTCACCTGGTTTATTTTTGCACTCTTGAGKTTTTTTTTTCATGATTTAAATGTTTTTTAGCAGTACTGATATTTGATGCCTTAAAGACGGTTCTTTTTACAAACAGTTGTTCTGTCGGACGCCTGAAGCAGCTCAAACATGTGAATAAAACTCTCAGAACCTTTTTGTTTGTGTTGACAAGCAGAACTCTTCGATAAGTAATGTGACTCTTCAYCGGCACTGAAAGCCCGACCCTCCTCTTCCATCGGTTTCACTTGGTTCCGGGTCAGAACCCAGCGTTTCCAGACGTGATGTTTTGTTTTGTTTCAGTAGCAGCAGCTCACTAGTTGGTGATAAATACTGTAGCAGAGAGAAGGCAGATATTATTTTCATTTTTTAACCAACAGCTGAAGATWTAAAAAGATAAAAAGTCCGGCTGTGAAGGAGCGAGGCGGTTCTGAAGCGGTTTCTTTGTTGCACTGGGGCGCTCCGAGCCCAAATGTAAAATGTTTTTGTAGTACTTTTTATTTTTTATTTGAAATAGGAGTTAAGCTCGTTTTAAGCTTCGAGGCTTTGTGTAACCCAGATAATCCGTGTTCTGAATGTCGTTTTGTGTATCTTGTGGCAACATTTAAGGGCCCGGTTCTGAATGAGACTTCAGCCATCGGGATGTGAAATGCATGAAATGCAGCGAGGTCTCGTTAAAACCAAGTAATAAACTATGCATCACTTCAAATGCATCGTTTCCCTGGAAAGAGTTYAAAAGGAGCACTGACGGTCAATAAAACGCACGTTGTGGTTGTACATTTTATTTGTTTCATCAAAAAACCAATTCGACAAAATTCAGATTGAAATCCCTGTAAAGTATTTTGATATTTTTGTCTGTAAAATTTAAAAATACAACTTTTTTTTGTCAATAAATGTATTTTACTGAGTTGTTTCATGGTGTGCACGRCTGACTTTGTTTTGGTTTGTTTTCAACTTGTTTAGGGTCAGAGTTAAAGGAATAAAATGATACACACAAAGAGKTTTTAATAGACAGAATAATTAAAAACCATTAAACAAAATACAAATTAACACAAAGGAACCAGATATTTAAAAATTACACACTGATTGAAGAAAATACATAAATTAATATTAGATGCTGAACAAATGATGTGAAGAATAAAACATGGAAACAAAATAAAACTGATTCAAATGAGGACTGAATGAACCTGAATTAAATGTCAGAAAAATCATCAAAAGAAGTAAAACCAAGAAAAAGCTGCAATTAAATCCTAATTTTACCCTGTACGCTTTGTGGTTCTTGGACCTCAAAAYAGCAGTTTATTTATGCCTGTAAATAAAAAATATGACTGGTTAAATAACCGAAMACTTTATGAGATCCGAGATTTAATAAAATAGTTTTTAAAAATAATATTTAGTTTTAAATAAATTTATTTTTCCGCCTAAAGTTGATCCTGTTGTCTTTTTGTCTCGGCGCATGCGCAGTCATGTTCTAGGAGCGTCGTACGTAGKGGGAGGAGCCATTCTCCAGTGGGCGGTGCATGCTCATGCTTTAACCAATGAAGAGGAACCAGAGGGCGGAGTCTCCTGCTGATTAGCGACGCATGCGCAGTCATGTAACTAAACTTCAGGCTTTGCTCAGCTCGTCCGTGTTTCTCAGGAGAGAAATAAAAGTCTTCATCATCTTCATCATCTTCATCGTCGGGTTCTGATCCGCAGAGCGCGCCAGGATGAACGCGGCGATGTGCGCGGTGCGCATAGGATGTGCGCAGACCCTCCGGCGACCTCTGATCGCTTCCGTGTCCCTGGTGAGTCCGCGTGCAGCACTTGAACAACATTTCTGTGATTTTCACTCAGTAATCCTGTGAAGAACCCTGAAAGTGCTGAGTCATGACTGCACGTCTACCTGTGCAATCAGACAAACCCGGCACACCTTTTTCACCTTTCACCCCCTGATTAAAGTAAACCTGCAGAGAATCACGTGACATGAACTTGAATCATTAGTATGGCAGGCCGTTGTTACATATAATCAAACCACAACAATTRGCCTCATTACATTTCATTCTAGTCAGAACTAAAATTATAACTCATAATAATATAACTAGTAAAAACATGTTTCAAAACCTGAAAAATTTAAGTATAATTTAAAATTCATAAAAACACTTAAGGTTTTATATTTTGTCTCTTGTTTAAAATTATTTTCATTAAGTTCCACAATGATAAGTTTTTTTATGATGTTTTTATTTTAATTACTAATGTCTGAATTAAAAACTTCGGAGGGATAATCAGAAAATTATTATTGGATATTGTTTTAATTTCAGCTGATGGCAGAAGCTTAAATGTCTTAATATTGTTTGTCATATTTTTAGCATGTTTAAAAATTTAGGTGTAAATATCTGAAGTTTARACAGAATTATGTTTGATAACCTGTAATATTAATTATAGATAAAACAAATAAAACTGGATAAATTAAATTAGTATTTTTACAAAGATGMACAGAATTGTTTGTATCCAGTTTGAAGAGCTTGTGCAGATAATATATAACATATCATCTGTTCATCTCTGTGTTCACATGCACAGACCATCACACCACCTCCACCATGCTTCACTGTTGGACACCATCTGTCTGTCTCCTCTGTGGGAGTTTTATTGACACGTGGTGAATTTTGTCCTGCAGGTCCAGAGGTGTCCTCAGTCCACACAGTCCGTCCCCGCCGCCCGGCTGCCGTACCGAACCAAGCTGTCTGCGGGGAAGAAGTACGCCTGGTGTGCGTGTGGTCACAGCAAAAAACAGGTGAGTCCGGCTGCGGTCCACCTGAGGTCAGGTGGGCGTTTCAAACACACGTCTGAGACGTTTTTTTGTTTTTAAATCCTCCGACAGCCGTTCTGTGACGGGACTCACGTGACCAAAGCCCCGGGCATCTCGCCGGTCCGCTTCACGGCCGACAAAGACAAGAAGGTTCTGCTCTGTGCCTGCAAACAGACCGGGAACGCTCCGTACTGCGACGGCTCGCACCTGAAGGTCATCTTCAGGGACGTGGTGAAGTCCGTCAGAGGGCTGTTCAAGTGAYGTCGTCCAAATTTAATTCTCTTGTTTTGTGACAAATATTCTCTATAAATCCATTAAATGCCTTGAAGTGTTTGTTCCTGTGTTTTGATCCGTTAATAATAAAACTTTTCAGTTTGAAGTCCAGAGCTCATCTCAAGTCCTGCAGTTCAGGGGTGACCAGTCCYGGTCCTTTTAAGGCCACCACCTTACACATGAGGTTCCTCYGCTCYGACRTACCTGATTTGAGTTTGAGGAACCTGAAGAACAGAAAAACCTCTAGAA
>NW_013952702.1:238103-243252 GCF_001266775.1 Austrofundulus limnaeus
GACATGCACCTTCTTCAAATACAAAAAGTAAAAAACTAATTTATATTTAAAAAAGATGGAACACACACGATTTAACCCATTATATCACATAAATCGCATATTTTCTTTTTAACTTTACTCAGACAAAGTGAAACAGGAAGTGACATCAAAGGGGAAGTCTAAGAAAGAACTCTGGTCTTTGTTTCATGAAACAATTTTATTTTACTCTTCTTCATCTCTCTGATAGTGACTCAAAATAATTTAAACATCAGATTCTTCTCTACAGTCTGTGTTATCAGCTGTTGTAGCAGAGCTCTGTTTACATGCTGACATTCCCCTTTGACATCACTTCCTGTTATTTCACAGGCAAATATCTCAACTGTTCATCTCAGCGACATGAAATTTATTTTGCAATATTTTATTGATGTCCTCTTTCTAAAAATGCATTCGTTTATTACAAAAATTTGTCATCACAGGCATTTTAAGCCAATAAAAAACTAACAGCAGGTTTGATATCTTAGCAGTTAGCATTAGCTTCCAATCATTTTGCTATCTGTTTAGCGTGTCGGTGGTTAGTGAAGCTAAGTTTTGTTAGCTGTGCCCACCACTGCTCTGTTAAAAAACTGTAAACAAGACTGGAGAAAAAAAAACATTTGTAAGTAAACATTTTATTGACCTAAAACATGCACGTATGTCGGATTAAAAAAGGGTTTGTTTGAAAAGCAACAAAGGGAATGATGAAATTTATAGAACAACTTACATGTCAAAATATCCAAATCCCTTTTTTTTTTAAACTTTTATTCTTCAGTTCTTGGACCATCATGACAGACAGCCGGTAGTGCTTCGACTTGTGTGTGAATTTTCTTTTTTAAAAAAAGCTTCTGTTGCTGGAAAAAAAAATACTCCTCGGTTTCTGCGACGTGAACAAAGTGCATCACGATAACGAACATGTCGGAGCCGCCGGGGTCACACTGGAGGTGGAAAAAAGAGYGCCTCTGTGGAATGAACCAGAGCCACTGCGTATACGATACAAAACGATTACGATATCTCGTATAAAAGATAAGTTTATACATATGTACGCACACATGCTCATGTTCGATACATGCTGTACAGTTCGGACGTGTGCACGGAGCTACTCTACCACACGAACACGTACAGATAGTGTCCGTCCGCCGGCACCCTTCAGTCTCTCCTGCTCRTCCAATCAGGATCAGCTTGGCTCTGCGGGACCAGAAACATTCCTTGGTTAGGTCGTCGGAGGTAAGCCACTTTTCTCGCCGCCCCTCGCCTCCTCCTTCCCGGCGCTGGAGCCCGTGCCGTTCACAGTCACAGTCACCTTGCGACTGCCGATGGCCTGTTTGGAGGCCAGGGCGTGTCGCTGGACGTTGTTGGGCGTGGCGGCGGGAACGGCGCCGTTGGAGCTTTGGACGGCGGGGGGAGCTTTGCAGGAGGCGGGGCCAGACTGCGGAGAGGCGCGGGGCGGCTGGGCGGGGCTGTGGARTTTGTCGCTCTGAGAGTCGCTCTCCGACGTCTGGCTCGTGTTGACGCCGTCGGAGTGGCCCTGGGCGGCGGACTGGGACGGCCTCCTGCGTTTCCGGGTGGGTTTGACCAGGTACTGCAGCGGGATGGGTCCGGTCTGCAGGAAGAAACACGCCGTTAGAGCCGCTGATGGGAGTCAAGTGTACAAAACTGAAACAAACATTTATAAAACATAACACTTTATTTTTGTGCCGAGGTCCAAATGTTGTGATCTGAGGAAACCAATCTTACAAGCAGAAAATCAAACAAAAAGTTTTTGATTTATCTTTAAAAGGACTCTACTGGAGCAGCAGAGCAGAGGCCCGGTCCACCATGGTGCTAAGATTTGGATCTGGTAATCTAAAGATTTTGGCATGTGAGACAGGAAACTCTTTGAAGGTAGAGAGGGGCTAAGGACTCACCCCTGAGGAACCCCACAAGTGACAGTATGAGATAATCRCCTCAGATGGCAACACAGTCCTGTTTGAAAGATTGGACCAGAACCAGTGACTGAAAGAACCCAGTGAGTTGTCTCTGCAGGGTCGCTGGACTCTCCTTCAGAGACAGGTTCAGTTCTCCAGGAGAGACTCGAAAATTGCTGAACAGATTTGTCAGCAATTTAGCTTAAAAGAACAAAACCGTGTAATAAAGGGACAGAACGACGTTCAGTTGGGAGGAGACACCTGACTGAACTTAAGACAAGTCCTCAGTCCATCTCAGGGACTCTGAGCCAAATGTTTTTAGAAAAAAGATCTTTTTCCTGAAACTCTCAGACTGAAGGAAGAGAGACGAAACGTTTCATTAGAGAAGAACCCGTCCAGAAGACCTACACAATTTTTTATTTTTGATTTTTAACCTGGATTACTGAGATGCATCAGGACAAAAAAGATCTTGTTGACAAAATGAAAGGTTTTGGCTGATACTCACTCGTCTCCACTCGTAGAAGTAGGCGATATCCATTAAGGTGTAATAGTCCTTTAATGGTTCGTCTCCGTACAACACCTCAACCTGAAACAAAAAAAAACTTCAACTTTAATCATTTACCAGAACCAACATCCAACACTCAGACCAATGGCTGCCATTAACATTGGATAGGCTAGTGTTAGCATTAGATAAGACGGCGTTAGCATTGATAGGATGGCTTTAGCATTGGATAGGCTAATGTTAGCATTGGATAGGCTAATGTAAGCATTGGATAGGCTAATGTTAGCATTGGATAAGATGGCTTTAGCATTGAATAGGCTAATGTTAGCATTGGATAGGCTGTCTAATTTAGTCCTAATATCGCAGTGTGTGTGTGTGTGTGTGTGTGTTTACCCGGTAGTTGCTGGGTATGTCCATCTTGCTCCGCAGGAACTTTGCTAAGTGCATGACTGACATGGCTGCTGGGCACTGAAGGAAGCGTTTCCCGTTCGACTAAAAACAGAAAAATAATAAAAACAAAATAAAGATGGGGAACAGGAAGTCAAAACAAACCAAACAAAGTTCTGATTTGAGCGTCTTCACCTTGTCTGCCTCCACCTCTGAGCGCTGCCGCTCGTTGTTTCTGCAGGAAAACATCCAGAAACAGAACTTTAATGATTCAGATTTGAGTTGGAGGAGAAGCAGCCGAAGGTTGGAGTGGTTTTAGCTGTTTGGGACTCACTTGTTCCGCTCGTAGAACTGTATGGACAGACTGATGATTTCATCCTCGGCGATGTTGAACGTCTCCACCACCTCGCCCGGTTCCAGGACCCGGTTCTCTGCGTAGAAATCTCGCCTCCGTTTCATCTCGTCTGAATTAAAAAAAAAAAAAAACACTTCCTGTTACGCAAAAAACAAAGACCAGAACCAACAGTTCTTTTCAGAACCGGTGGCTCTTACCTTTGAAAAGCCCAGGAACCAGCTTATAAACGATGTCCTGGAGAGTTTTGTCTGATCTGGAGGAAGAAAGGTTGATGATTTCAGACATTTGGACTAAAAATAAAWAACAGTCAAATAAATAAATAAAAAATAAAATAAAATGTGTTCTGAGGACCTGATGCTGAGCTGAGGACATGTCTTGTGGACCTGGACGTCACATCTGGGACAGAACTTGTTGGTCTCCAGGAAGGCGACGATGCAGGTCTTACAAACTGCAACAAGAGGACAGAACAGTCTGTTTATTTACCTGCAGAAACAGCCGAAGTGACTGAAAACAGCTAAAACTCAGCAGCTAACATCAGTTTAGCTGAAGCCCGGTGCAGCTCGGTCATGTGACCTGAGCTTCAGGTGTTTGTTGACAGGTTCAGGCTTTGTTTACGTTGAGCGCAGACCCGCACTTCAGAACAAATCGATATAATTGGAGGGATAAAGTTTAGAAGGTTTGGACCTTTARCAGCCGAACATTTAGAGTCCACATCAGACCCGTTTGGACCTTTAGAGGTTCTCCAGTGGTTTGTTCTGATGGTGGTTCTGGTGGTTCTGATGTGGGGTCTGTTTTTTTGTGTAAGACCCACACACACCCTCCCCCTGYGCTGGACCTCCTCAGGCCTGGTTCTGAACCATCAGCAGGTCCGGTTCCGACTTACAGGAGTGCAGACACTCCACGATGGTGGTGGCATCGATCAGGTACCCGGTGCACAGCGGACACGTGAGGAGCGGGTTCAGGTCCGTGATCCTGACCCGGTTCGGCTGCATCTTCTCCATGGTGACCTGCAGGGGAAGCACATGCAGCCCGGACGATAGGCGGTTCGGTTCGGTTCGGTTCGGCAGGCTCTCAGACACATTGTTGTCTGCAGCTCGTCCTTGGGACAGACCCAGCAGAGACCCGGACCGAACCGATGAGCTCCGCTCCGGTCCGGTCCGGTCCGGTCCAATGTGTGTGGGGCAGTGAGGGGGGGGAGGCTCAGATCCTGCACCCAAACAGCAGCTCCGGTTCTCCCCTCCACCCCACCAGCACCGGGAGCTCCGCGGTCCGAACCCACCCCCCCCCACCCGACACCGACCGAGGGTCTGCAGGATCCGGCTGGTACACAAAGCAGCCATCTTAAATCCACTGACAGGATCCGCATCAGAACAAGAGGTTCTGATGACACCGARCCCTCTGCGGGTCCCCGCGGCGCTCCGGTCCTACCTGCTCCGACCCAAACGTCCACTTCTCTGCTCCCGGACGATCCYGGATCCGGATCACTTATTTGCACTTGGACAGAACCGTGCGGCGGCGCCAGAAAATGGCTTTTTTCAGCCCCCGTCGGAGGACCGCCCATTTTGGATCACGTGACTTTATTTTGTCGCCTCTCGGCTCGGAGTCGGGCCTGGAGAGTCCGGAGTCTGCAGGCCCGGTTCGTCCTGTGTGCTGGTTCTGCTTCACCCCACAGCCCGCCTCGCAGGCCCGGTTCGCCCACCTGTTTCCTCCTGATGGATCTCAGCAGACCGAGTCCAGGACGAACCGGATCCGAGCCGTCCACCTTCTCTTCCAAAGACCCGGTCTGCTTCAGAGGCCCTGCAGGCCTCAGGAGTCCAGGGCCCCGGACCAGAGAGGGCCTCAAAGACCTCATTTACCCCGAAAAGATTCTTTTCTCCTCTTATTATACATTTATTTTATTCAAACTCACATTTTAATCAAAACAAAGGAAATAAAATAAGAAATTATCAACTTTTTTTCCTCTACACACCAAAATTATTTCAGAAC
>NW_013952702.1:247135-252349 GCF_001266775.1 Austrofundulus limnaeus
ATTCAGAAAATATTTTCAGGACCCCACCTTGATGTTTCGGGACCCCACTTTGGGTCCYGACCMCAGCTTTGGGAARCACTGGGTTAGATGRASCTGTGGRCAGGCATGTGTTTCTGGGCCCAACACCGKCCGGGCCGGCCCCACAGCTGTCGTGTTGAAAACGGGAACCCCTTCAGTTCGCTCTGCGGCCTGTAGGAGGCGCAGTGCGGTCGCCATCTTGAGGACACCCTAAACACACCGCTCGTCTGGCGGGGCGGCTGATAACCGTCTCCGGCGCATCATGACGGGATTATACGCTTCCAAATAAAACAGCACCGCTCCAGTTTCAGGTCGCGGGTTTCCCAGGAGGACCCAGACGAGCCGCCCGGTGACGGCTCATCGTTCGCTGCGGGGTTCGGTTGAAAGCGAAGGCGGCTCCGCTGTGGCCCGATGGCCGGCTAGCTGCTCGGAGGAGGAAGGGTGGTGACGACGGCGCAGAATGCTCCGCCGCTGACTTCCCGAACAGCACGAATCGTTCCGCACACCRAGAGCTGGGAGGCTGGCCACCATGCGCCCGTAGATCCCTGCGCACACGTCTGAGTTCTGCCCGGTTTGTTTTCGTTGTGAGCGGACATCATCTTCATCTTCATCTTCGTCATGTCATCTAACTGCACCAGCAGTGCCGCGGCCGTCAGCGCCAGCAAAACCAAGACGAAAAAGAAGCATTTTATAGGACAGAAAGTCAAGTTGTTCCGCGCCAGTGAGCCCATCCTCAGCGTGTTGATGTGGGGAGTGAACCACACGGTGAGTCCGTCTCCAGAGCCCCCTGTTCCCGCTTCAGTTGTGCTTGTAGCCCCCTGTTAGCCAGCTGCTTTCATCTGTCAAACCTGCCTCCAAAGGCTCAACTTTGTGTTTATGCACCTCTGTTAAAGTAACTGTTTTTATGCATTTCTTAAAGTGAGCTTTTATGTTTTAGTCTAATTTTTATGCATTTTTAATTTTTCTGCCGCAGTTTTTTATTTGATTCTACAACGACTTTGAATTGAAGCTGGATTCAGATTTCGCAGATGATGAAAGGTCCATTTCGGTGACTTCGCGGTAAAAGCTCCACCTTTTAACGGTTCTGAGGGTCCAGCACTTACAAAAGACTTATACTGGACCAGGTTTTAGGCTGGTTTGTACTCAGAAAACGTCGCAGTGGTTCTGAGTTGGGGTCTGTTAAACGTGAAGCGAGCTTCGGCTGCAGTCTGCMGGAGCCTGTCAGAAAAAAGCAGGATCTGTGGATTATCAATCATCTGTGCACAGGGCTGGATAATCTGCTGCCATCACAGATTATGGGTTATGAAGGGCTTTTCGTGGCYGATTGGTGAGCTGCAGGCTGGATGTGGGAGGGGTGTGTCGGGCAGGCAGCTGGAGCAGCAGGTTACACATTTTCATTGTTTCAAAAACCTGCTCAGAGCTTTCCTGTAGTCAGCTCCTACATCATTTACTGCAGCTCGTTCCATTACATCATTTTACTATAAATAGAGCAGCAAAAAGAATCTATCACATCGACTTCTGGCCGAGGCTGCCTTGTTGCTATGAAAAGCCCAGTGAAAGGCAGGCTGATGGATGGCTTGGGTTCACGAGCAGTGTGGATTTGCCTGATGTGCACTAACTGTTGTGCTCGTCCACAGTGGACCGATGTGTGAAAACTGCCTCTCGGGCCTGAACGGATTACTGAACGGACCGACTTGGCAGTGGYCGAGGGGCTGAAACGCCATGCCTCAGAGGAGACATGGTGGCTTAATGCATCCCCATACCATCAGAGAGGCAGGCTTTAAAACTGTGAACTGATAACAGGATGACGGTTTCTCTCCTGGTTTCCAAACTGAACAGTTCTCCACTTTGCCTCGGTCTGTATTACGTGGGCTTTGGTTCAAACATTTGGCTTCTTCTCTTCCTGATAGAGCTTTAAGTAGCTTTTATAGTTGGCGTAAAGTGTTATATGACCAAAGAGAGCTTTATAAGATATTTTTATGCAATATGTAGCAATAAAAGAAGAAAAATAAAGCTGAAGGAAGTCCAAACACTAAATCATAACAGGGCAGGATCATCTGTGGAAAATCAGCCAATCCAACCCAGAGTTATAGATCTGTTTAAATTCATACTTCCAGTTTAACCCTTTCATAATAAAAGCTTTTCTTTGATTGAGTTTATACTTTTATAAATATTGTTTGAAGTTTGTCAAACARCAAATATGGTTTCTACCATTTTTTATATTTAAATATTGTTAAATTTTATTTTATTTCTTTGTGACCCTCTTGCCTGGCTGCTAAAGATGCTACATGCTAACACACGGTGCCTCGTTCAACACTGCTTGTAAGAGAGAATAGTTTTTATTTTATTTGGGATAAATGCCTAAAAATCTTTTYTAGTGAACTTAAAATGATTTAGTGAAAACTGGAAACTGGTCTGCTAACAGTTTCCACCTTTAGCATAAATGCTAATCTGCTAAATAAGCTAATTCCCGCGGATCTTTAAAAAGTCTTGAAAGTCATTAAATTCATAAATCCAATAATAAGGCTTTAATTATCATTAAAATGTCTTACATCAATGTTTCAGAGGTCTTAAAAATGTTAAAACATTGTAAGTAGGATTATTGTAGTCGTCTCAAATATTAAAATAATTGGTACCATTTATTTCTTTTTTTTAAATTTACTGGACGCTCATGTTGCCTAGTTGTATTTGGGTAAAATTGTTGCTAACTGTTTTTCATTTGTTTATTGTGAAGTTAGTCTTAAATTTAATTTCAAGTGTCATTAAAGAGGTCATAAAGTCTTAAACTGAACTTTCCTTAAGCTGAAGGAACCCAGATTAGCAGATTAACAGGACTGTGCACACAGCAGGTTTGAGGACCGGGTTTCAAACGAAGCAGCAGAACTAAAGTTTTATAGAGCAGAAGTATAAATACACATCACTTGTGTCACTGGTCCACATGAAGTTCTAACAAGAGGTCAGAGGTCAGAGGTCACAGTGGAGGGATCTGACTCTGGGGTTTGATTTTGATTGTAAAGCATCCATGTTTTTGTTTTTTAACATATTTAAAAACAGAAAAAAATGATCCTTTTTATTTATCTCAAACCAGACTTTTAACACTGACATTAATAGAATAACCATCATCTTTAGTTGTTTTTTTATATTTGTTTTTAAAAAACAAATGATCAAATAGTGTGTTAAATCTCCAGGATGCTACATTTGAAAACTGAAAGCGGAGAAACTTTAGACCAGAACGTCACCCTGAAGTGAATAAACCTCACTATAAAAATGATTCAGTTATTAAAACACRTCATCCTCTGAACCAGATGTGGACTAAGTGTGGTTTAATGTAGAACTGACTGTTTCTCTTAAAGGGATCCATGATTAGTTTAGACTTTATTTGATAAACATATTTTTACAGTAAAATAAAGACTGTAAAAATACTGTAGACTGTCCATTTTTTATAATTTTTAAACTAAAAGTTTAAAAATATATTTTAACACGGACGGGGCCATTTTATTTCCACACAAAGCATTCTGGGTAAATGATGACGTGGATAGGTCCTCGGTGCGAGGCTGCTAGCGAGCTATATCCACCCTGAAGGTTAATCTTGGACAATATCTGATGATCGACTCTTTTAAATGAAACCAGAGAGCGTTGACAGAGAGGAGAAGGTAGAAATGACTCAGCCTGGAACTGAAAATATGGATGGAGGACCTCAGTGACGAGAGGAGAATGTGTAGCGCTGAGCTAATACATATATATGGTGATAGCATTGTGGCTAACACTAAAGCTAACAGTCTAATCTGAGGTTGTTCTTCCATGAAGCAGCTCTGTTGTCCTCCATCCATATTTTCAGTTCCAGGCTGAGTCATTTCTACCTTCTCCTCTCTGTCAACGCTCTCTGGTTTCATTTAAAAGAGTCGATCATCAGATATTGTCCAAGATTAACCTTCAGGGTGGATATAGCTCGTTAGCAGCCTCGCACCGAGGACCTATCCACGTCATCATTTACCCAGAATGCTTTGTGTGGAAATAAAATGGCTCCGTCCATGTTAAAATATATTTTTAAAAATTTACAAAACTAAACATCCTACAGTATTTTTACAGTCTTTATTTTACAGTTAAAATAAATGTTTATCAAATAAAGTCTAATGTTACAACTAATCATGGATCCTTTAAATCCCCTCCTGGTCTAAACTCTGTGTCCGAGTTTCCAAACAGGAAGTTTAAACTCGTCACCAAACTCTGGAAAGCTAAAACCAAATGTTCCTGATGACCCAACACTTCTGTGGCTCGTGATTCAGATGGTTTCCTCCCAAACATCTGCTGGTTTGTCCCGTGTCTGTCTGTCTCATTCAGAGAGCATCCATCCAAACTACTGTGATTAAAGGAAGTCAGAGTTTAGAGGTTGGTGGATGTTTCAGACAGGTTTAGATGAATTTTTAAACGGCGAGGGGATTTTTGTTGAGTTTCTCCCAACCCGACCACACGTGCCGGTGCTCCTGCAGCAGCCTGTTCGAAGAGGTGACGCTGCAGATAAAACGCAGCTGACGGCTGCTGCTGCTGCTGCAGCATCTTTGGTATTCAGCGGCCGATCTTCGGCTGCGTGGGTGCAGCACGATGATGTGAGGTGTGGGCGTGAGTCCGGTTGAGAACATCAAACAGCTCACATCAAAGCCCTCCTCCTCCCGTCACAAGTCAGATGCATTTTTAATGTCGGCCTCGCAGGGATGCTGTCGGGTTTCAGGAACCAGAACTTAGGTTGTTTTTTTTTTTACACGTTAACAAAAATTCATCTTAAATTTAACCTGTCTGTGTAAAAAAATAAAGGTTAATCCTCTCACTTCCTGTCTGCTGTGGGAGGTTACTGACTGGTTTTAGGGATCTGTGAACTTCACTCTTGGTTCTGCTGCTARTTGGACCCAGACCCTATTAGAGGTTCTGGTAATCCCCTAAAGATCCAGTCTCAGGAACAGTTGGTTTTCACAGTGAGGTAGCAAAAAACATAATTAGTTCTCACATTTTTACACATCTGTTTGTCTGTTAGCAAAATATCCCTGTTTAGAACAGATGTATGTGTACTGATTAACATTTAATTAAAGATGGACTGAAATTACAAAACACTTAAAGGGATCCTGGATTAGTTGTAAATTTAGACTTTATGATAAACATATACTTTAACTGTAATATAAAGACTGTAAAAATACTGTAGAC
>NW_013952702.1:253737-266444 GCF_001266775.1 Austrofundulus limnaeus
CTGACTCACTCCTTCAAACACATGATTTCATCAGGATGTTTCATCTCACCTGAGTTCTGATAAACTGTTAAATTAAAAATAAAATGAGCAGACTTATCGTCTGAACAAACCTCAGGATGAGCTCATGAACTGTTTTTTCTGTTTTTATCATTTTAAACATTTGGACTCTGAGYGTCGTCCTCAGTGTTCTCAAAGTTTAAATTTATTTGTCAGTAAACACACAACATGAAATAATTTGTGTATTTGTGTGTGTTTTTCCTCCAGGTTAACGAGTTAAGTAACGTGCCTGTACCAGTTATGCTGATGCCAGATGACTTTAAAGCCTACAGTAAGATAAAAGTGGACAACCACCTGTTTAACAAGTAAGTCTGAATGAACCGACCGGAGCAACGTCCTCATTACTGAGGCTGTATCATGCTTTTATTTTGGTGGGTGTTTTTCAGGTGGATCACTTTAACCTGAATTTCTCTCTTTTATAAACATCAATAAATAAAGATCAAAGTTGAGCTGAGAGGAGAAATGTGTCAAAGTTTAGTGTTCTGTAAAGGTCAGCTGGACCTTTTGTTCTGCTTGGTTCTGTGTGACACAAATAGAAACAAATCCAACACCCAGCATGCAGACTTTGTTTTTGTTCCTTTTAAACTGTGAGGACCTGTTGTTTATTTGTTTATTTATTTATTTCCCGTCAGAGAAAACCTCCCGAGTCGCTTTAAGTTCAAAGAGTACTGTCCCATGGTGTTCAGGAACCTGAGGGAGCGGTTCTGCATCGACGACCAGGACTACCAGGTTCACGTCYAGAACCTTTCACTGAAGCCTGAATTTAAAAACCACCTGAACATGTAAATTATTTATTTTTGTTTTCTTGTTCCGACAGAACTCCCTGACTCGCAGCGCCCCCATCAACAGCGACTCCCAGGGTCGCTTCGGGAACCGCTTCCTGACGAGCTACGACCACCGCTTCGTCATCAAAACCGTGTCCAGCGAGGACATCGCAGAGATGCACAACATCCTGAAGAAATATCACCAGGTAGAGACGCACCTGAAGCTCCTCACTGTCAGGACTCACAGCTTGTGTTTCATCAAACTGAACCGTGGAGCTGAGTTTGAATCAGCTTTTATCTCCTCCTCAGTTTATCGTGGAGTGTCACGGCAACACGCTGCTGCCTCAGTTCCTGGGCATGTACCGGCTAACGGTGGACGGGGTGGAGACCTACATGGTGGTGACCCGGAACGTCTTCAGCCACCGCCTCACCGTGCACCGCAAGTACGACCTGAAGGTACGAGAGTCCACTTCCTGTTTGAGTCGTAATGAATGAGSTTCTGCTCAACTTATCAAAAGGTCATTTAAAAAGCAAACAACAACATTTAACAAACAGGTCTGATCACAGATTAATGTCCACCCTTCCTTTAGCTGCAGGGTTTAAAGTGCCGGTGACAAGCATGTCCTTCAAATACAAAAAGACAAAGAAAACATCTTTATATTTCASAAAGTTGGTATARTACACACAATTTTACCCGTTTTATCACAAAACTGCATATTTTCTTTTGAATCAAAGGGAACTCTGGTTTTTGTTTACTGAAGCAATATTATTTGAACTCTAGTCTGTGTTGTTAGCCATTGTAGCAATGCTCTGTTAACATTGTCACTGTTTCTGTAGCTAAACAAACACACTTCAGCTGTTTCTGTAGCTAAACAAACACACTTCAGCTGTTTCTCTAAGTAAACAAACACACTTCAGCTGTTTTTCTAAGTAAACAAACACACTTCAGCTGTTTCTATAAGTAAACAAACACACTTCAGCTGTTTCTGTAGCTAAACAAACACACTTCAGCTCTGCTCTTTGTTTATTGAAACAATATTATTTGAACTCTGACTCTTCATCTCTCTGATAGAGACTCAAAATAATGTAAAACATCAGAYCTGGGTTTTTAGCTGTTGTAGCAACGCTCTGTTCACATGCAGACATTGCCCTATGACATCACTTCCTGTTACTTCACAGGCAAATATCTCTTCAACTGTTCATCTCAGCGACATGACATTTATTTTGCAGTATTTTATCGATGTCCTCTTTCCAAAAAAGCATTTATGTTTATATTACAAAAAWTTGACATCTCAGGCACTTTAAAGCTGTAGGAGGTAATTAAAAAAGCCTCTCACTTTGTTTATAAAAACCACGTCTCCKGCTGCTGGGTTTACTTTACTTCCTGTGTTTTCAGGGTTCTACGGTCTCCAGGGAAGCCAGCGACAAGGAGAAGGTGAGTTTGTTTTCTCGGCTGATGCCAACAGACCAAAATAACCTCAGAATAAACTCGTCAGCTGAATTAAACCGTTTAGAGCTGGACGAAAGCAGACACGGCTCCTGAGTTTTATTTTACGTTTGTCTCCAGGAGGAAGATGAAGTGTTTTTAAAATGTTTATCCGGCTCTAAAAGCAGATGTAAAACTGAGCTTCTCCCCCTCCAGGCCAAAGAACTTCCCACTTTCAAAGACAACGACTTCCTGAATGAAGGACACAAGCTGCAGATAGGAGACGACAACAAGAAGTACTTTTTAGAGAAGCTAAAGCGGGACGTGGAGGTAAGACCAACGTCCAGACGAGTTTCAGCTCAGATCCAAACCCCAGTCTGACTCGTGTTGAAACCCGGTGCAGTTCCTGGCCACCCTGAAGATCATGGACTACAGCCTCCTGGTGGGCATCCACGACGTGGAGCGGGCAGAGCAGGAGGAGATGGATGTGGAGGGCGGCGTGGAGGAGGAGGACCTGGAGAGCGACGGGATGGGGGGAGGAGTGCTGACGGGCTCCTTCGGCACGCCCCCTGACAGCCCTGGGAACCCCCTGAACTGCGGCGGCTTCTTCGGCCCCGGAGAGTTCGACCCCTCCGTCGACGTTTACGCAATCAAGAGCCACGACGGTGGGCGGTGTTTGGATTTTCAAAATCTGACCCCTGGTTCCATCGGCTCGGCTCTAAAGAAAACTTTATTTTTATTTTCATTCYAGGCGCTGCGAAGAAAGAGGTTTACTTCATGGCCATCATCGACATCCTGACGCACTACGATGCTAAGAAAAAAGCTGCACACGCTGCCAAAACTGTGAAACACGGGGTCAGTACCAAACATGATTCAGTCTTTGACCAGGTGATAGACAGAGCCCTCCCTGAGGCTGTCAACAAACACGACTCAGTCTTTGACCAGGTGATAGACAGAGCCCTCCCTGAGGCTGTCACCAAACACGACTCAGTCTTTGACCAGGTCATAGACAGAGCCCTCCCTGAGGCTGTCACCAAACATGACTCAGTCTTTGACCAGGTGATAGACAGAGCCCTCCCTGAGGCTGTCACCAAACATGACTCAGTCTTTGACCAGGTGATAGACAGAACCCTCAGAACCCTGAGGCTGTCACCAAACACGACTCAGTCTTTGACCAGGCGATAGACAGAGCCCTCCCTGAGGCTGTCACCAAACACCAGGTGATAGACAGACCCCTCCCTGAGGCTGCTGGTGGACTCTGGTCTGGTCCAGTCCAGTTTAGTGGTTCTGGTCTCGACCTCAGGATCCTCCCATGTAGCTGGGAGCTTCACCTTCTCCATCATCATCATCATCATCATCCTCAGCTCATGAGCGTCAGATAATTGTTTCCCTCTCTGGAGGACTTCCTCCTTTTTCATTAGTTCTTAAAATGCAGGTACGCACTCAACGTAAACAAATTACTTCTATCTACAAATTTTACAAACCTGAACATAAAAACAAATCACTACCTCCATCTTAAATGTCTGTTCTTCACCTACTTTCAGTTACTGCAGCTGTTTCTCTAAGTAAACAAACACACTTCAGCTGTTTTTGTAGATGAACAAACACACTTTAAACAAAAGTTTACAATTTGTTTACAGCATTTTAGAAAACTTAAAACTTCAGTGTCTTGATCCCAAGTCTGAACCTGAACCTGGTCCTGGTCTGTGGACTGACGCTCAGTAAATGATGCATATACACCTGGTCCCTGGGCTGAGTCGTGTGTCCTGTCCCTGCGTGTCCTCTCTGTCCCCACATGTCCTCTCTGTCCCCACATGTCCTCTCTGATTTTAAATGTGATCAAGTTTTAAATTCTGGCTTTGATTAAATTAGTTTTTGTTTGTTTGTTTGTTTGTTTGCAGGCGGGGGCTGAGATCTCGACAGTGAACCCGGAGCAGTACTCCAAAAGATTCTACGAGTTCATGTCCAACATCCTGTCCTAGATTCACCTTCTGGTCCAGCTCGTCTCCTCCGGTTGTAGTTCTGTCAAATGTCTTAGTCCTCTGTGTCCATCCGTCTCCCGTCTTTAAAAAAAAAAAAAGCGTCCATCTTTGTCCCCTGAAGGAGGGACGCATCGAGCCTGTTACACGAACACCTCCTCTCTGTCCCCCGTTCTATTTTTGTTTTTAATTCTGTCCCCTGTCCCCGCCTCGTCCTCGTCCTCATGCCAGCACGAACACTGTCTCACGAATGCCTTGAACCAGTTTCAGCTTCAGCCGTTTCCGGTCCGTCAGCGGAGTGTCCTCGGCTTTTACTTTCAAACTGACGCCGAACAGCCAGAATGCACGACGACCTCCCCGCCGTCACKTTTAACCCCGCCCCCTGCTGGGAGACCCCAGAATAACACGTTAATTAACATGTAATAACAGTTACTGAATGCAAACGTCCAAAATGCATGGCCGACGTCTTCACCAGACTCACTAAAGTGTTAAAACTTTGATGTTGGAATGTTCTGTTGCCATAACCTTTCTGAATATTTTTAACTTTAACCGTACGTTGGGTCTGAGGAGGAAAAAGATTTAATGTTTAAAAAACAGAGGGGAATTCTGCAGCAAATACCTGTTTTATTACCATAAGGATCATTTTTATATCTTGTTTACATTAATGTAGCAATTTTGTGTTTGTATACAGTATTGTTTTGTTACCAACAGACATTAGGAAAAAAAAGGTTACTTGAAAATGATTCATTGCAAAATAAAAGGGAGTTTTATCTCGTTTTTGTTGTCTTTACTCCTCTGGTCRGCTTGTTTTTATTCTGAGTTTCTTTAATGAAGGAAAAGTTCAGTTTGAGATTCATTAAAACTAATGAATCCAACAGGAAGCTGAATTACAGTTCTGTTTGAATCTTTTATAAACCGAAGGCAGCCTCAGCTGAAATCAGCTGAAAGATCAAACCAAGCTGCTAAAGCTAAAAGAACACAAGCTAAAGGCTGAACTGGGGTAAGGCTGAATGTTAGCTAAAGGCTAGCTAATAGGTAGCAAATGTACATTAAACATAATGAAAGAAATGCTAATTGTACAAAACAAACCAAAAGTACAGTAAAAGTAGCAAAAAAAAAAGCTAATGGCACAAGGTAGGCTAACGGTAAAAAAGTTAACAGTAAAAGATAAGCTGTAAGTAGGAAAAGAACAGTAAATAGTAGGAAATAACAAGCTAATAGCAAAAATGTAGGCAAAGAGTAATGAAAGAAAAGATAATAGCAAGAGTAAGCTAAAAGTAGCTAAATAAATGCTAATAGTAACAAAAGGCAAGCCAATACTGGGTAAAGTAGAAAAAAAGAATGCTAAAAGTAGCTAAAGGCAAGCTAATATTAGCAAAAGGATGCTAAAAGCAGCAAAAGAAATCTAATAGTAGCAGAAGGTAAAATTTGAACGTAAAAAGTTAAAATCAGGAGAATACATTCAAACCACAGGGCCTGGGTCTGCTCCTCATCAGTCAACCGGTGTGTGATCCGGCTGAGCCACGAAGGAGGAGTTTCCTGTTAGATCAACCCATTGATTGTTTAAACTCCGCCCACCCGAAGCRGAGTTAAACTCAACATGTCAGGTGGTACCTGTTAGCTAGCTGCACCTYCAGTGGAATAATAAGTAAAGAGATAATTAAAGATATTTCAACTATCCTGGACTTTTTGGACACATTTAAGAAACTGGCTTCAAGCTGCAGTTTCCACCTACCTGCAGCCTCAGGTGAGCTTAAAAGTTTGTCATAGTTAAATTATTTAGCTCTCTTTCTACACCAGTAGGTTATTCTCTCARTGGCAGGTGTTTAAAATGATATTTTAAAGTTATGTTTGGAAACAACTGCTGTGTGTAAAATGACCGACCAGTCATTACATTTTGAACAGGAACATTTTTATTAATTAAATTTTATTTAGATAAAAGCTTGAGATGGTTCTGCTAAACCAATGTTTCCAAACCCTGGTCCTGACACACCTGGACTGAATGAAGGAGAGATTAACAGGTGTCTGAAGACYAACTGAAGAACAGGGAAACATCTAAAAACCTGCAGGACCATGGGCCTCAAACACCAGGGTCAGGAACCACTGTACTAACAACATAAAGCTGACCAAAGCTCCAGTAAATATCCAGTACCAGTCAGTCCTATTTCCACTGGCAGATCCCTTAAAGWGATCCCTGATTAGTTGTAACATTAAACTTTATTTGATAAACATTTATTTAAACTGTAAAATAAAGACTAAAAATACTGTTTAATTTTGTAAAATTTTTAAAATATATTTTAACACAGACGGAGCCATTTTATTTACACGCAAAGCATTCTGGGTAAATGATGGCAAAAGAACCTCAGCTTAGCCTGTTAGCCTTCGCGCCAGCGCCCACACTATATTGCCTTATATGTATTAGTTCAGCACTAGCGCTACAAACAAGCTAAGCTGAGGTCCTCCATCCATATTTTCAGTTACAGCTTGAGTCATTTTTGTGTTCCCCTCTCTGTCATGTGGATGGAGGACCTCAGTGACGAGAGGAGAATGTGTAGCACTGAGCTAATATATATATATGGTGATAGCATCGGGGCTAATGCTAAAGCTAACAGGCTAATCTGAGGTTGTTCTTCCATGAAGCAGCTCTGTTGTCCTCCATCYATATTTTCAGTTCCAGGCTGAGTCATTTCTACCTTCTCCTCTCTGTCAACGCTCTCTGGTTTCATTTAAAAGAGTCGATCATCAGATATTGTCCAAGATTAACCTTCAGGGTGGATATAGCTCGCTAGCAGCCTCGCACCGAGGACCTATCCACGTCATCATTTACCCAGAATGCTTTGTGTGCAAATAAAATGGCCCCGTCTGCATTAAAATATATTTTTAAACTTTTAGTTTAAAATGATAAAAACTGAACAGTCTACAGTATTTTTACAGTTTTTATTTTACAGTTAAAATAAATGTTTATCATATAAAGTCTAATGTTACAACTAATCATGGATCCCTTTAATGAGCTCAGATTTGAAATCAAACTGAGACGTGTTTCTGGTTTGAACTTATTTTTCTTTGTTGAACAGTAAGAAAACAAACAGCAACAGGAATCGTATTTATTTTTATACAAAACATCTCTAATGGGCCAAGCTTTAGTCCATTCGGGCCTTCAGGGTCCGTGTGGTGATCTTGTCTTTCTCACTGATGGAAGAAATAAAAAATCCTTTTAAACCACTTTAACACAGACAGAAAAATGCCTCTAATCACCTCAGTAATCTGTTTAAAGTATGAGCAGGTTGTTTACGTTGTTTTACTTACATCACGTGAACGACCACGCCCATACCGGAGACGGCGTCCCGGTCCACGGCGTTCAGCATGGCCTGTGAGATGGTCTCAAACAGGTCCTCTGGTTCCTGCAGGACCAACAAGGACTCTCGAGTTAATTTGCAGTCAGAGTGTTTTCAGTTAGGTGTTTGTGACGTGAAGACGCACCATGTCGGGCTCCCACAGAGACTCGCACATGCCATACATCTGCTCCGAACAGGTCCCGCTCACGACGAAGTCCTCCGTCACCATCGGGCAGCCGATCAGGTCCAGGGAGCAGATGAACGGCTCCAAGGTTTTCGGGTCCAGTCCTGCGATCACCGGCTCRATGTAGTACGGCCCGAACCTGAGGAAACAAAACCACGTTGTGTTTCATTTATCCTTCTTTGAGTTGATTAAACTCATGATTTGTGAAGCATCAGGCACTTCTTCTTTCAGCTGTTCCCTCTTCAGAGAGTCGCCCTCCTCCGTCTCCCTCTGTCCTCTCTGACTGCATCCATGTCCAAAACTAACATACCTGCTGTCCCTCCTCTGATCAGCTCCAGCCAAGTTCTTGGATTTGGTTTTAAAAAAAAGAGTCAATTAATCATTTTTCTAAGTCATTACGAGGGAGGCTGTCACATATTTAATGTGTTGCACTTTGTTGTTTAGTCCCTCGACGCTCGCTCTATTTCTGAAAACTGGTCAGTGCTTGACGTGGTCAGTTGTTTCTTGGATTATGAAGGGTCAGAGGTCTTTAAGGCCCCTCTGAAACTCACCTCCTCTCGTACAGCAGGTTGGACACCATGCTCATGAAGGTTTTGGGTTTGATCTGACGCCCCTCCTTCAGCTCGTACAGGTTCAGTCTGAATTTAAGCCTCTGGGATCTGAACAGAAACACAAACCAATGAGCTCGATCTTCTSCCCGCAGTTAGTCTGAACAAGTCRAACACTCACACTGTCTGGACATCAGTAGCCAGCCCAGCCAGCCCGATGAACAGCCTGTCTCCCATGGGGAAGATCTTCTGGAAGTCTGTGGTGACCATCTGGGCCTGAATGCCGAACCTCCGGTCTGCAGCGATCGCCACGCAGTTCTTCCCCCGCATGGCCATGACGGCACCGCCGTTATACGACATAATAGACTGGAAAGTGCAAAAACATCAAATATCTGAGTGAACAAATCAAAAGATTGAATCAACTCATGACAGGAAAAATGAAGTCATCACTTTTCTTTAAATTGTCTCAAAGCAGACTAACTTTCTTAAACTTCAGCTGCTAATTCGTTTTGTTGAAAAGATTTGCTTTAAAACATTATTTTTAACATTTTTAAAAGGGCTGAATTAGTGTTCACTGATCTGTTTTCTGCTAAAGAAATACTGAAATACTAACATTTTTATACATTTTGTCAAACATTCAGCTGGTTTATTTAACAAAAGCACCGATTTTAATTTACACATCAAACAAATTTAATGTAGAACATTTAATATCTGATAAATAAAGTTAGATCATTAAGGAAAGTTGTGTTTAAAGCAATTGTCTTAATTAAATCCAGGAAATTAGCAAGTTTTTAATTTAGCATCTAAATCGTTTTACTGACTAATAACGTCCACCTGTTATCAGAAAATATTTAATAAACCTTAAACATTATAAAGCATGACAGTGAGCATTAAACAATTAAATAGTAATTATGGGTTTCGAGATATTAATTTCTGACGTGAACGTTAGCAGACTTAGCATGTATGCTAACGCTAGCTTAGTCAATAATTAAATTGACATACTTTTAAAAATCACTTCATATATTTGTTATCATTTAATTTCTTACCATTTTGAAGATGTGGTGGTAAACCTATCCCTAGCTTTAAAATATAAACTCCTTCTTTGTTTATGATTAGCTGTTAGCTTCTCACAGTGACTACACGATTTAGAAACACAAAGATCACACAAGCAAACTTTCTTACGTCAGGACGTTGGGTCAATATGATTGGCTGAGGTCAAGTTAGTCCGCCTGTGATTGGCTGATGCTGCCGGCATAGTTTGGTTGCSGTGTGTTGAAATGAAACTGTTTCTTTCAGAACATTTTCTCTGCCTCTAGCTGAAGTTTTTTAACCCCTAAAAAAATTTCATTTAAATGTGTAATTGATAAAGAAGATGCAATATAATTTAAATTTATTTTAGACACTGATGTATTGAGTCACTCATGTGGTAATTGTTCCTTTAAATAAACCCAGTTTTTCTCTGTTAGATGCTGGTTTTATTTTTTCCAGCCTTTCTGGTTTTGTGTAATCTGAGATAATTTAAAGTATTAAAATCTCTTTTTTAAAAAGTCATGCAATGTTTAAATCATCTCTGCAGGATAATCATTTTATCCTTCTGTATTAGTTTTTATAATGAACAGAACATTTAAAAACATGAATTATTAAAATTTGACCATCAGAGCATCAACAGTTTAAACATAAAATAAAGAAATAATTTTTTTAAATCAATATTTTTTTTATTTTACAGTATTTACCTCTTTACACAAAATAACAACCATATATTCAAAAAACAATYGTTTGAAAATCTAAAATGTCAAACTGTACAAAAAAACAACAAATTGATGCTTTTCACCGAGATGGGAACAAACTGCTCATGTTTTCAAAATAAAAGCCAGATGATTTGTTTGTTTGAAAACAGAAACTAATTCCTCTTCATGAAGTTGTCGAGGGAGGCCGGCGTTCTCTGGATGGAGTGAATGTTTCTCTTCACTCGGTCCTCTAAAGAGGAGCTGGCAGCGCTCTCCAGCTTCATGTCGTGGATGAATCCGGCGTGTCGCTCCTGTTTGACGTTTTGTTCTCGCTGCTTCTCCTGCTCGTCCTGCCTCTTGTACCGCTTCACGTTGTTCTCCCGGTCCTCCTCCCTCTGCTTGGCCTGGCTCATCATCTCACGCCTCTTCCTCTCCAGCTCCTCGGCAGAAAGCTTCCTGCAGACGACAGAACAGGAACGTAAACAACTTGCTGTGTCGACAGATATGACAGCACGACCTCACCTCACGTGTACGAGCTCTTACTTTGACACGTGGTTCCTCTGACGCTGGTAACGCTGCGGGCTTGGCGCTCTGGGCTCCACCTTCCTCTCGGCTCTGTGTGAGGATGAGGAGGAGTGTCGGTTGTCCTTGTGGTTCGGGTGAGGAGAGCGCGACCGGCTCCTCTCTCTGCGCCCAGAGCGACTCGACGTAGCCGAGTCCTGATGATGTCGGCCTCCAGGAAGCTGCGGGATCACGATTTACCTTTTTAGATTCAGTAAATAAAAACCCTGGTACAAAATGATTTTTATATAAACATTAAAAGTCTTACATCAAAGCATCAGATACCCTGAAATATTCTGAAAACTATAAGAAACAAAGCTGTTCTCTGACCTGGAGGCCGTATCCTGGAACATGATGTGAAGATTTAACGTCTGTAGATTCATCTCTTGAGTTCCACCTGAAAACAGACGATTTAATTAAATATTCTCAGTAAAAAATAAAAACAGAGTGGCTTTAAACTCATCCCAACCTGCGTTTGTCCTCCTCATCGTCTGAGCTTAAACTCCTCCTCCTGTGCTTCGTTTCCCTTCTCCTTTCCTTGCCCTCTTTCTTCTCCTTTCTTTCCTTCTTCCTCTTCTTTTTCTTGTCTTTCTTTTCAAGATTCTGTTGCAGCTGTTGGGCAAATTAAAAAATCTATTAGTAATAAYCCAATTTTAACTACATTTTCAGCATAGAGAAAGCAAAATGAAAAGATTGGTACCATTTCCTTAATTTTCTTCATCTTTACTGGATTAGTTAGAAACTCTCTCTTTTTTTCTTCCTCACGTTTCCTTCAGGACAAAAAACGTGAAGTTATAAGTAAATGTGCTTTTATTCCCAAACGTTTTAGGACAAAGTGTGCCAACCAACCGGATCTGGAACAAAGGGTCCTCCCTGATCTTAGCAGCCAGATCCAGGCCTGAAGCAGGGGTGACGGGGTTGAAAATGGAGCCAGGCAGGAGGCCCGTCTCGGCTGATGGACCGCTCTCCGGCTCCTCGTACTGATCTGTGATCTGCTTGTCGATGGGGCGCCCCAGCAGATACTCGTCTCTGGACACCTGACCAGCGGGACCCTGGTACATCCAGTCCAGGCGGTCATCTCTCTTCCTGTGAGCAAACACAAACAGCTCAGCTCAAGTWGTTTCGTTAAAACCTACAGAACAGCCTTCCTGAAAATGTTTGGGCTAACTGACTTGATGGCACCAGTTTCCTCTGCGTATCTGGTCATTTCTTCTCGAGCTCGTTCGTTTTTCAGCTCCTTCTGGAGCTCCTCGATCTTCTTACGTTCAGCTTCATGTTTCTGCTCAGCTTTCCAGACTCGCTCGATGTTTTTCATAGTCTGGGGGTGCCAGCTCTTTTTTAAGTTCTGGAAGCAGAAAAAGTAAAACATTAGCTGCTGTTTCACCTGTAGAAACAATGAAACAAATTAACAAGTCTAATAACAACTTTATCATCATCCTCATCCGATCATATTTCTACAGTTTTATTCTGAAAATTAAAGTAAATATTTATATAGCCTAACTGCTGCTATAAAATTAGGAAGTTAGATGCTAAAATGCTATATTCTAACATTTAATACGATTAAAATATTTTTTAAAAATAACAAAGTGAAATTTAATGTAGCCGAATGGAAATATTAAGCATAACAAGTTCTAATTACTCATCTACACTGTTTAATCTATGAAGATCACTAGTGAAATAAAAAAATGTTAAATGTAACACAATCCTAATAGAGTTTAGCTTTAGCTTCGACCTCCGGTATACGAACAGCTTTTCTCGAAGGACTTTAAAGCGAACTCACCAGATCTCCGCCTCCCATCTTGACAAATAATTTGTCTTTTAAGAATAACAAGAAACAAAAATAAATAAATTTGTTCGTAAAGGGGAAAACGTAAACAAACAACCCCTCAACGCTAGCTAGAAAATGGAGTCAAGCTAGTCGCTTTATTCAGCTTCCGGTTCTTCTTCTTCGTGTGTTTAAATTCGGTTGGAGAGCGCTGCTTTCAAGTACACTTCGCTGCAGCATGCAGCTCGGGGCGGTGACAGACCTTTCCGTCGGTCCCATACCTTATATGGAAATGGGACTATTGCATTCCGGAAATGAAGGGGGCGCTAGTGACACTATTTTCTATTAAACACTATCAACA
>NW_013952702.1:266753-274251 GCF_001266775.1 Austrofundulus limnaeus
GTCTTGTAGTACCTCTGTCATCCTGCAGGGGGCTCACTGCCTGATTCTTCTTTTACGTGTAATTCTGCATTGACTAAAAGAAACAGGACCACATCTGACTGCAAAAAATGACTTTTTTTTTCTTAATCTGTGGCAAAATCTATAAAGGAACAACCAACTGAGAAAGTGTTAAATATATATTCTTTAACGTTCTGATTTTTTTTTGTGTTGTATCTCATTAATTCAAAGAGTTTTAGTCTCCTGTGAAATGTATTGTAAACTATTATAAACACCGCAGTAATCCTGCTAACGAACAGAAAACAAAATGTCATTCAAATAACTTATAGGAGACATATCATACAAAATSCACATTTTTAGCTGTTAAATACATTTTGTTGTGGACTTGGAGTCTCTAGGAAGCAGAAAAGTTGAATTTAATCAATCCCAGWACTGCAGTGATATCTTTATAATCTGTTGGGGTCACATTTTTCAACCCCTTCAGTTTTCTCTATTTTATGAACTATTACGTCACAGTATTTGCTACGAATATTCTAAATGTGAGCCATCACGTCAAAATGAGGATTAAGTCAAATTTGGTCAAAATGACCTAATTATGGGCCTAATTACATTTTCAGATTCCTGCTTTAAAAGCTACATTTTGAYACCTGGATCATCCTGATATCATGAGCTCATCCAGAGAGATGACTTCATTTGTCTTGATGGTTAAGATAATACATCACTGTTTGGTCTGAACCCTAATTTTCTGTAAATTTATTGAGTAGTTTTTGATGTTAATATAAAGACTAAACCTCTAATATTATTTAAGATTTTCCAGCTGGAAAGAAACAAAACCATTGCTAGTTCACAGGGAAGCATTTAAAATTTTTATGCATTTTTCCTCAAAATCAGCTTTTTTGTTGCTGCTGCTCAAAAAATGCTTCAAAAATGTTTCTTAGGATTGTATTTCAGACAGTTCATTCAAATGATACATTAAGGCTTTTATATATTTTGGACAAAATGCAATTTTTGCACATCAAAACCCCACATCTGCCTGTTCCTCCACATTCCACTTTTTTATTTAATCCTCGTTTCGATGTGACAGGTCACAAACAAAGTCTGGATTTTGGTGGTCTTCATTCTCCTCTGACTCTGGGTCAGACTCTGGTTCTGTTAGACTCTGGTTCTGGGTCAGACTCTGGTTCTGGGTCAGACTCTGGCTCCATGTAAGGCTGGATGGACAAGTCTTCCCTTGCTGACATCTTTTAATTAAATTGTAAATAAAACATTTCTGCGCAGCTATATAGTCACCAAACCCCTCTGTGAAACTAGAATGAAGCAGTGTGTTAGCTGGAGGGGGCGGGGCATGAAGTGGCTCCTTTGACTGTTAAGAGACAGCCTCAAAATGAGTTGTTCTGCGACACATCAGAAAAGGAGTGAAAGAGGGGCTTGTGGAGTTACAATAAAGAGGAATTCMRATCAAAGCTTTGCAGTTCCACTTTATTAGACCCAACTGAAGGATTTAAAACATTTCCTTTAAGAAATATTAATGACRAATTAATGAATTTTCTGTTTTTAGTCTGTTCTGCTCCTCTGCAAACAATTACGAAACGTAAATAAAAGCCAGACAAGAACTGAGCATCTTTTTAAATTATTTCTTTAATTACTAAAGAAGAGTCATTGATTAAATACAAGTGAAAACACACAATGTTTAAGTTATTTTTCACACAAATTCAACAAACTACGACTGTTTCTACAGCAAYAAATTCAAATTATGTTCTATAAAATGAAACATCTGTCTATAATATCACAGAATAAAATTTAAACTAGTCAATGAACAATAATTGACTAATGTTTAAGCACTTTCTTCAGTTTTTCTATTTAAAAACACAGAAATCACGAGCTTCMTAAGAATCTGCTGTAAGTTTTGTAACGTTTTGACACTAAGCTCAGTTGATAAGTAAAAAGCTGCTCAATCTGCCTACTGCAGATCTATTGATTAGATACAAATAATGAAAGTTAACTGCTCACATGATTTTTGTTGTGAATGGCACCAAACTGCAGCTGCACACATTGTTTACTGATAATAAATGTAACTGTTTCTATTCTTTTAATCAAATTTAGAAAATGTGAATTGTTACACATCTTATTTTTTATCCTACAGAGGGCAGCAGAGATGTAAAAGTAAAGTGATTGTTCAATAGAGAGGTTATAATCATCATCTTACATGCTGTAGATAGCTCTTTGAACAAGAGTTTAATTCTGACAGGACTGATGAGTCAAAGGTATTTTTAACCTTTTTTTCATTGTTAGTCATATTACGAATATTTAGTTACAAACAGTGACAGCAGCACATAGCTGTAGCATGTCTGGGGTCACTTCCTGCTGGAATAATCATGGAATTCAACACTGACTGCAATGTAAAGTTTTATAAAACAATATTAGCTMAATTTAAAATTATTTAATTGGGTTAAAAACATAAAATATACTTGTTTTGTTTTGTTTTAAAATGACGCAAATCTGCTTCAGAAGTGGCCTAACTAGCCATTAGYAGCTTGCTAATTTGAGCAAGGCCACTTACAATCACATTTCTGCAGTCTTAAAGTGCCTGAGACATCAATTTTTTGTAATAAACATGAATGCATTTTTGGAAAGAGGACATTGATAAAATATTGCAAAATAAATTTCATGTCACTGAGATGAACAGTTGTTGAGATATTTRCATGTGAAGAAACAGGAAGTGATGTCAAAGAGGAATGWCWGCATGTAAACAGAGCGTTGTTACAACAGCTGATAACACAGACTGCAGAGAAGAATCTGATGTTTCTTTAGATTATTTTTGAGTCACTATCAGAGAGATGAAGAAGAGTTAAAGTTTGAATAATTTTATTTTAATAAACAAAGACCAGAGTTTATTTTTTTTAACGAGTTCCCCTTTGATGTCACTTCCTGTTTCACTTTGGCTGAGCCAAATTCAAAGGAAAATAGGCCAGTTATGGGACAAAATGAGTAAAATCATGTGTATTATGCTAACTTTTTTAAGTATAAAGATGTTTTCTTTGAGTCTGTATAAAGGATAGGCATGTCACAGGTACTTTAAAGCTTTGCTGCAGAGATAGTTTCGCCTATTTTTTTTTTAAATGAAGCTAAAACCCTGGGCTGCGTTTTGTTTTAAAACGATGATTTGTGAGCAGAGGCCTCGTGTAACTTTGTTGTTTCAGACATTTGATCCACCGTTAAGAGGAAACATTGTCACGTTGGGCTTTAAATGTCTTGTTTCTTCACGMTGGATGTTTCAGGCCCGTCAACCTGCAGCGCTGACAGGATGGATCTGAGTCTGTTTGTGTTGCCGTCCTCAGCGTGTCCCGACAGAAGCCCGGGTTCACGTCAGGCGGTGTTTTTCTGTCGGGTCCAGGAAGGGGCTCTCATCACTCGTTCCCACTTTTTTTGTTTTTGTTCCTCCTCCAGGACCTGTTCTTGTTCTCCTGCTGGTTCTCGTGCTTTACCGTCAAACTTCTTCACTGAGCAGTTCTGGACCTTTCTGGATGTTCTGRTCCGGTTCAGCAGGATGCGCACGTTTTTAGACAGAAAGTTTCCTGTAAACGAGCTGCAGGTTCTCTCTCTCTCTGCAGCCGGCTGCGTCTCAGAACCACGGCTACAGTTTTCCTTCCTTCCAGCCTCCGTCAGTAAAAGTTGGTCCAAATCTTCCTTCTAGTCTCTACTCTACCTGAAACTACGACTCTGCGCCACCGAGCGTGGACTCTGACCTGCACCGGCGTGTCTCGGAGGCGGGACTAGCCGGACTGATCCGTCGGTTCCGCCTCACATTTCAGCTTCAGCTGAGACTCGGTGCTGTCGGACACGTTCGAGGAGTGCTGTGGGGGCGTGGCCTCGTCGAAACCCTTCTCCCCCCTCCCGTCGCCGTTCACCTCCCCGTGGGTGGGCGGGGACTCGTGCGTGCGCATGTGCTTGGCCAGGTGGTCGTTGCGCATGAAGACCCTGGGGCAGAGCGCGCAGCTGAACTTCTTGGCGCCGGTGTGCGTCTGCAGGTGGCGCTGCAGCTCGTCGGAGCGGGTGAACCTCTTGCCGCAGAAGAGCCAGTTGCAGACGAAGGGCCGGTCGCCGCTGTGCCAGCGCAGGTGCGCCTTCAGGTGCGAGGTCTTGGCGTAGGCCTTGCCGCAGCCCGGGATGTGGCAGTTGTGCATGTGCTTCCTCCGGCCGTCGTCGGCGCTCTGGCCCATCTGCTCGGCGTGGATGCAGTTGGGGCAGCGGCACACGGCCTGGCTGCCTCCCCGGGACGAGGAGCGGCGCTGAGGCTTGGGCCGGGCCGACGCCGAGGTCTCCTGCGGTTCCTCCAGGGAGAAGGTTTCCTGCTGCAGCATCTCCGGGGCCAGCGGCTCCATCTTGAACCCGTCCTGAGGGAAGAGGTGGGACGAGTGCGAGGCGTGCTGAGCCGGGGGCAGGTTGCAGAGCTGCGGGTCGGAACCGTAAGGTCCTAACGAGGGCTGCAGACCCATGGAGCTCCCCGGACTCACCGACGGCAGGCCTTGACCCGTCTGCAGGTCTATCCAGCTGCCCGCCTGCACGTCACGATGGAGGTCCCACCAGGACGGGATGTTCATGTCCTCGGAGCTGCCGCTAGGCGGCGCCGTCCGTAACCAGGGCTCGTAAGGGTGGGCCATGATGACGCCGGGGCAAGACTTGAGAAGAAGTCCAGAACTCAGAGAGTCAGAGTCTTTTTTAAAGAGTGCTGAGAAGATCACCACATGGCAGGAAGGTCCAACTTTAAACAACCTGCAAAGAGAAAGAAAAACATCAAAATCATCTGCAGGGGGGCAGATGTATTACTATTAGCTTTGTTTAGCTACTAGTAGCTTTGTTTTGCTACTATTAGCTTTGTTTAGCTACTATTAGCTTTTGCTACTTTTAGAGTTTTGTTTGCTACTTTCCTTTTTTCTACTGTTAGCTTTCCGATTACTACTTATAACCTACATTTAAAACTCAACTGTAAATGATTCTGCTTTTGCTGTGCTTTTATTTTGAAGGTCAGCAGGTTCATACTGTATTTCAGCAGCTGCGTCGTCTGGAGTCTCTCTGCTGCTGAGTGGAGATTCAGGAGAAACTGAATGTGTTTCTAACAGGACTTGGAGATGAAAAGAGTTTAACCCTCAATAAAAACTGAGTTGTTTGAAAGTTATCTGCAGCAGGTAAGATATTGATTGTTCGSGCTGTAGGGGACCAGGATTCTGATGTTTCTGCATTGAACCTGAAGAGGCAGAGAGGCTAAATCCTTTCACAACATTTAAATAAACAGCACRAGGTGCGCCTCCCTCGTTGTCATGGTTACCACAGTTCTCACGCCGCGTGGCCGTGGAGACGGGGGGGGGTGGACGTGTCCGGGCAGACGCCTGCCACTAGCATTCGCTGCCAGGTACTTCCCATGGAGGACCGTCAGAGAAAACATCGTTGGCCTGCAGGGGGCGGGGCCAGGGGGGCGGGTGACGACAGGAGAGCGGTTTTGTGGAGGAAGACGTTCCAGGGAGGTATGGCTGCAGGCCAAGGCCCATTTGTTCGTCTGTGTGACACGTGTGGAGGTGAATCATGATTTACGACGACAGCCTCCGGGCGAGCCACAGGAACGGAGACGTGGAAGTCGTTGTGCGAGATGCAGAGACGTCAACGCTCGGGAGCCTGAGAACAACAGCAGGACGACTTGACTTCACGTGTAATTACAGACGAGGTCACTTCCTGTCCCAGAACACGCTGCAGGAATGTTCACGTGACRCTCGCCTCGGCCGCGTCATCAGGTCAGGAGGCGGAGCTCTGACCTCCACAGAGGGCAGGAGGCCGGTTCAGTCTGGTTTGACCCTCCTGCTGCCCTCGGGTTAAACTGAGCCGCGGGCAGCAGGAGGGTTCAGATGATRAAACCTGGAAACAGGAACGTATTTCTGGCTCAAACCTGAGAGGTAACGAGACGAGCGACATCGTTTCGTTACTGCTCAGTCCGATTTCTGGATGAGTCTCAGCGACTACCAGCTCAGATGTTAGCTTAACATCTGTTAAACTGACTGACATGAGCAGTTTAATCTGTCATCTTCTTGGGTTTGGGTCAATCAGCCGAACGTGGGACGAGTCTGAAAGTTTCATTAAAATCTGTCCAGTTTTGTGAGATATTTAGCTGACTCATCCTGCCTGCTTCTGTGACGGCGGGCGATGGTGACCGTTAAAACCTACTCTCTGCTCCAAACAGAACCATGATGACAGGTCCGAGGTCAGAACCAGCGCCGGAGCTTTTCGCTCTAATTTTTGTAGAATTCTCCTGGTGGGACGGTTGGTTGTTGTTTTATCTTCCCCTCATAAACAAACAGACAGAAACCTTCATCCCTCGGGTCCTGAGGGAAACAGCTGGCAGGAGGTGGGCCGGTGGGGGGGGGTCATAAAACAAGACCCGGCTGCACAGACGCCATTTTACATGTCTGCCGTCGCAGAAAGAACAAACAGCCATGTTTAAATATGAAACATTTCTGTAAAATATAAACAAACGTAAATAAAGAACCTGAGACCAGTTCTAGAGGTTCTGAAGGACCCGAGGAGACCAGTTCTAGAGGTTCTGAAGGACCCGAGGAGACCAGTTCTAGAGGTTCTGAAGGACCCGAGGAGACCAGTTCTAGAGGTTTTGGAGGGAACCTTGTCCCTTTCTGGTCTGATGGAGGTCTCCAGCAGTTTAGTCCTGGACCAGTGCAGATGTTCACTGGTTGTGTTTTTCCAGATGTGCCCTCAATGAAGGCACTAATGCACCCCCATACCATCAGAGAGGCAGGCGGGCCTGCTAACCATCCAGCCCCTGAACCGTTCTCTTTTAATGCAGTAAAGGTCACGATAATCTGATATCAACTTTCAGCCTTTGAGTTCAGAGATTAATGCAGATTATAATAATCTGATAACAGATTATAATAATTTGTGGATGAGATTATGAACTGGAAACTTTTATTGAGGAACTTTATTCTGAATTCGTTTCACTGGTTTTAGAGACTGCTGAACAKCTGCCCATCTTTATTTCCTAAAATAATCTTTTTATCCGCAGTAATCTGTCCATAATTTACTTAATCTGGTGTAAAATTCTCCTTCAGCTATTTCTTTCCAGCCTTTTGTTGCTCCTGGGACAACTTTTTCCAGAAGAAATCAGCTTCTATATTTTTCCTTCTTTAAGAAACACGATCAGATCTGCAGCAGGGATTCTGCTCACATGAACCACAGATTAAATTAATCTGATCCTCTAACCTCGTATTTCAGATTAATGAATGACGAYTGAAGAGTTTGTTTAACAAAGATTTAATCTGACAGAAGGAAAAGTTCTTGTCTAAACTTTGCGCAGCCCGACGACAAACTAACAGATTGGAAGAGTTTCTGTCAAAAAAAATCTGTTTTTAAATCAATAAAATAAATAAAAAGACAAACTCAGATTAAATGTTTGGATTTAAAGATCCTGATAATAAAATTTAACTTTAAAAAACATTTTGAC
>NW_013952702.1:275120-281887 GCF_001266775.1 Austrofundulus limnaeus
ATATTTTTATTAATGTTATTTATAATATTCATTAATATTAACAATTGACCTGTTTATGTTATTAACTTTACCTTGTTTTGCAATAAAAATAATTATTTTCTTCCCTTTTTTGCCCTCTTTACCTGTCCTAAAATCCAAAAGTAATTCAAAGCTTATTTTTGTAATGAAGCTCTGACAAAGCTGGACTCGTATTTTGACCTTATTTACCACGAGTTTTATTTTTTATTTTTTAAAATAAAACCCTGTTAAGTAAAAACTATTAGTGACAGCTTCATCAGAGACAGAAGCTCAGAGAAACAGTCTGTCTGCGGTCAAAGTGACCCAGGAAGTTTTGGTCTTGACCCTGAAGCTGGTTCATTTTGAACCCCCAAGACYTTGGGGGAGGGGCTTATCTGACCCAGGGACAGCAGGAGGGTGAACCTGAACGGGCATTTCTTAAAGAAGCTTCAACTCAAATGGAAAAACTAAAAGAAAAATTGTAACATTTTCTACTTTTTATTTATTTATTTTTTTACACATTAACGTCCCTCTTGCTGCCCTTGGGTCAAAATGACCCCTGCAGACTCAGGGTTGCAGGTTGTTCCTTAAAGCTGCTTTAACTCAAACTGAAACGCCCAAAAAGATTTGTAAAGTCAGTATTATTTTTTACATGTTGACCCCCTTTCTGCTACCCTTAGGTCAAAATGACTCCTGAGGCCGAAGTGGTTATTTTCACCTAAGGACAGCAGGAGGGTGAACCTGAACATGTGTCCCTTAAAGTTGCTTTAACTCAAACTGAAACACTGAGAAAGATTTGCAGAATTAGCCCCACGTTAAAGTCCGTCCTGCTGCCCTTGGGTCAAAAAGTCTCTGAGATGTCAGCGTTAGGGGTCATTTAGACCCCAGAACAGCAGTAGGGTTGACAGAAACAACATTTTTGTTCCTCCCTTCATCAAATCTGAAAGGATTAGTATCTTTTGTACATTTAAATGTCCACAATTGTTTCTTTAATACTGACATTTTGACCCAAGGACAGCAGGAGGGTGAACCTGAACAGGCGTTCCTTAAACATGGTTTAACTCAATCTGAAACACTTAAAGAAGTTTTTTACATTTTCTGGGTTTTTTTTACACGTTAATGTCCCTTCTGTCCTTGGGCCAAAATAACCTGAGGCCACATTGGATTATTTTGACCCAAGGACAGCAGGAAGTTTTACAGAGTCAACGTTTCTCTGCCTTAGTTAATAAAATCAGATGATTTTTAGTTTTTCATAGATTTAAACTTCTAGGATTGTTTCTGTAATGAAAACAGACGTTTTGACCCAATGGCAGCAGGAAGGTAAACCTGAACATGTTTTCCTTCAAGTTTCTTTAATTCAAACTGAAATGTTAATAATGATTTGAAAAATATTTGTTTTGTTAATGTCCTTCCTGCTGCCCTTGGGTCAAAATAACCAGAGGCCTCAGGTTAGGGCCAGGGGTCATTTTGACCCAAGGGCAGCAGGAGGGTTAAAAGAGTTTATTTCTGTGCCTCACTTCATCAAATCAGAGGTGATTTTCAGTTTTTCACATAATTTAAACTCCAGGATTGTTTCCTTAATTTGGTCAGTTGTTTTTTTTAATAATATTTTTTATTTTAATGCTTTATTTTTTTTTACTTGGTGCAGATTTTTAGTCTTCTATAAATAACAGTATTTTCTCTGCCTGGGCTCAGAAAGAAGTCAGAGTCTGAATCAAACTTTTAATTGTTTTTGAACATCTTTTTTTCCTCCTTTGAGGTGATTTTTCTTTATAATTTGGTCTCCTTGTTGGAGTTAATTCCTTTCCTGTCGCAGCTTGTTGCTGCAGCAGCTTCAAACTAACAAACAGACCACAGACTGAAGCAGCACTTTAGAAACGCTGAGTTTGACCCGATTCACAGCTCGACTTGTTGGATTTGTTTCAGTGACGCAGGAAATGTTTCCTCTGTAATCACGCAGAAAAGACGCTGCGACACCAAACCTGCACACATTTAAAACCATTAAAGTCTTTTTTATTGTGTAAAACTGCAGGTTTGTTTTACTTTGATAGGTTTAATAAATCAGAATTTTCTGTCGCTTGAGTTTCAGGATGACGGAGCTCAGACCACACACCTCGACCGTCTAAATGTTGTTTACAGACGACTTTAAATAGTTAATCTTATTTCCTTACAAATACAATCAGAAGATCCGGTTTAATGGCRTTTAATTACAGAGCAGACAAATTCTCCTAATGATTTAAATGGGTTTTAATAGCTGGTTTGATCCTTTTTATTTCTGACATATTGCTGTTTTTATTTGCGACTCTGCTTGAAAACGTTTTTCTGCTCTGATGAGGTTTCTGGATTCATAATTTAAAAGGTTAGAAAGAAAGTTTAAATCCAGAAATGAGGACTTGAAGATGTTTTTTTTCTTCTTCTCCTGCAGTAGCAGGAACAAGAAGCGGATTATCCTGCAGATTATTGTACTTGTTCATTGTTTTTATTTTACGCTCCTGTACAGCACTTTGGTTTTTATTGTGCTTTATAAATAAACGATGACGATTGTAGATTATTTTGCAGAATCAGTAGCAAACCCTTAAAGGATGAGATGGCTTTATGTTGTTTTAGAAAGAGACGAGTATCTTTGTCCTCTGAGGTTTCAATTTAAAAATTTTAACAGATTTTATTCACAGAATTAAATTAATTAATTAAAAAATAGAAYCTGTTACTAAATGATTTTTTTCTTATTTCTACAAACCATTTCATCAGAGTTGTCTCCTCTGTAACTCCCTGTCTCACCTGATGGTGTACCCCCCCAGAGGTCAAAGGTCAGAGTTCGCCCACCAAAACTCCCATTAACTCCCACTGCATCAGAGCTCAGGGAATTGTCACTAAGGGAAGATACTTCTGATGGTTTGAAAGGTTTCTCACAGAGACGGTTTGAGGCTTATTTCCTGCTGTACGTCAGGGAGTGACAGACACATGTCTGTAACCTTGGTGAAGCTTTAACACTGTTTTTTATATCTTGTTTCTTTTATTTCCCAGATCCAAAAGTTTGCTAAAAGCTAAAAGCTGTAGGGGGAAGGTCAAAGTCGCAAAGTGCTAGCTAAAAGTATCAAAAGACGAGCTAAAAACTAGAATCACAGGACTAGCTTGACTCTAAATGCAGCATACYAGCTGGAGCTAAAAGTAACAAATGGCCAACGAAAAGCTAAACTTAGGTCCTCAAAAACAGTAGGTCCTCAGAGGACCTACTTATTTTTTCTTTTTGATTTTTTTCTACCTGGATTACTGAGATGCATCAGGACAAGTTTTACACTTGTTAATGAAACTAATTCACTAAATAAGAATCTACTTCTGCCGTCAGTGGATTAGAGTAAATGTGCCAACCACTGCCCAAATATTATTTTAATCTGATTTTTATCAAACCTGAMACAGGTCTTTGTCAGATTTGGGACTAAATCAGCTGAACTGAAGTCCAGTTGCTTCGGCTTTTTAAAAACCTTTTAGATTTGTGATRTCCTGGATGACCCTGGATGGTTAGGGCTGTGTATGGTTCTTCCACGTGCTACAGAGCCATTTGTTTGCCAAATGAATAAATTTTTAATCAAGAGWCAAACTAATTCTTCAGCTTGCTGTGATTTAAAAAAAAACTTTTGATGTTTTTGCACCGGTCTTCCCAGAACCGTAAACCTGGTTCTGGTTCTGCTCTGTCTCATGGGAACCACGGTGAGTCCCAGACAAATCCTTCTGCTAACACGCCGACTTCCAGAGATCCAAAGCCTCACTTCCCCTCCACAGGCAGCTACAAAAAAAAACAACAAAAAAACAAAGTAAACAGGAGCACCTAGTCGTCAGCTTCCTGATCCTTGTTAATTATTCAGAATCCTGGAGGAGAGCCCGGCCCACGGTCTTCCTCAGTCTTCCTCTGACTCAAAGTTTTCTGCTTTTCTTTTTTCGTTCAGGGCTTCACTCACCACAGCTGCCCCCCACCTCCACCTCCTCCCGCCTCCTCTTTCAACTTCAAACCCAGTCATTTCTGCGAGCCGGGCTTTGATTGCAGCGAACACCTGTATTTTTCCTGGAGAGACTTCCTCGCGAGCCCCCGCCCCCCATCTTTGATTGTTAAACAGCCGTGGCGCCGGTGTTACTGTCTGAGGCCTCCCCTCCCAGCTGCCACCGCTGCCTTTTAACCAGAACT
Source organism: Austrofundulus limnaeus (assembly GCF_001266775.1). NCBI lineage: Eukaryota > Metazoa > Chordata > Actinopteri > Cyprinodontiformes > Rivulidae > Austrofundulus > Austrofundulus limnaeus. The sequence continues at coordinate 279,298 of NW_013952702.1, forward strand.
TTTAACTGCTGGCAGRGATGTTGGATCACTTTATTTGATCTAATTTTCCAGCACACGCACTGACTGGATTCATCAAACGGAGAGAAAATCAAACATTTCTTCTCAAACTGAAAACCCAACGACATGCAGAGGTTGGAGGAGCTTCTGGAGTAGCCAGATGGACACAGACAGACAACCTTTTTTTTTAGCTCACCTGTAATCCTGCAGGAAGACACACAGACACACACCTTTGCAACATGCTTTTATTAGACGGCCTCCTCTGCTGCCATCCTGTCTCCCCCCCTCCTTCAGATTAATGTCCTCTGGGCTTCTTCACCAGCTGTTTCCGTCCCCGAAAACCCTTCATCTTCCTCCGACCGGCCTCAGAGCTCACAACCTGCACAAGTCCCCATTTAGACATGCTTTTTTTTAAAGAAAATACAGTTTAAACTGGTCCTGATCAGACTTTTCTTCAGGTTTTTATTTGAACTTTGGACCTGAACATGTTAAATAATGATCAGTTTAAAAACATGACACACACCAGAAGACAAACAACAGCTGAAAGCCATGTCTTTAGGAAAACAAGGAGGAAAAAAGAGGTTTCATCTCTCAGCCGATCATCGGCTGTTAAACATGCTTTCAGCTAAAAAGACATGAAGAAACCAAAAAGGTGGAATGCACCCTCAGTTTTTGCCTCAGGTGGAGGAGTTCAGGTTGTTCCTGACTGATGGATCCATGGATCGGGGCCTCAGTAATGAAGATGTTGCTTCGGTCGGTCGTGGTGAAGAAAGAGTTGGGTTCAAAGGCAAAGCTCTGGGTGTTCTGGTCCRTTTACATTCCAACCCTCACCTGTGGTCGTAAGGTGTGGATCATGGCTAAAGAACCAGATCCAAAAGGATCTTCCTCCATCAGGCTCAGCCTAGATGATGGTGACTGTGGCGAGGTATCAGGACCAAAAATAAGAGGATTGCTCATCTGGCAGTGGCTACGTCCTTGCAGCAGGAGGCTCTATCTATTCCAAAGACAGCTACTGATCTGATTAATGACAGGCCTAGACCAGTAACTGAGACTGTGTTGGCAGTGGAGAGGCTAATATCTAGTGTGCCTAGCTGTTCATGCACTTTCTTAGACACAAATTTTTCTTAAAACAGAAAACTGGATCAATAAAATACAATGGAGCATTAGAGATTTTTCTTTTTTATTATTAGAATAAAGTCATATTATGAGAACTCCCACACAGAAAAAGCATTCTTAGAAAGTGCTGCTGGTCAGTTTTTGATAACTCTATTGAAGCAATGTTGACTTTATTCTCATAACCTTCTTGTAACTAAAAAACATAGTCTTACCCTAACACTATTTTCTTTWTAATTTATTTATTTTTTAAAGTATGCATCTAATAAAGTGGATGACCTGCCTATATATGCTAGACATTAGCCTCTCTGCTGCTAACACAGTCAGTCAGATCAGTAGCTGGCTTTGGAATAGATACATCCTCCTGCTACAATGATGGGTGTGCAATAGTCTTAATTTTGGTCCTGAAAGGTGATGAGCTCAGAGCAGAGCTACTGCTCCTCTTCATCAGGAATCAGCTGAGCTGTTTCTGATCTGRACGTCTTTATGAATCAGGACTTTGTTGAATCTGAAGCTCAGAAAACTGATTTGTTTTTGTTTTTTCTCAGCTGATGATCTGATTTTCACCACCTTGTCAGTCAATAACGTCTTGTTAAAGTGGTTTGATTTATGGACGCGTTTACAAGTTTTGTTTTTCACTCCTCTGTTAGTTTTATTCTGTCTGAGCTTGTGTGTGTGTGTGTGTTTTGCCTGTGGCATGGGTGTGTCTGGCTCAGGTGTGTGTGTGTGTGTGAGGGCCGACAGGATGTGTGGTGTTTGTCAGCACGCTGCAGGAGATGAAAGGCCTCAGGCGGAGAGCTGCTCGCCTCTCAGCTAACAGGATGTCTGCTCAGAARCTCTTCAACCTCTCAGCCCCGTCGCCCTCGGCGTTCCCGTTGGGCCGCGATGGAAATGCCTCTCACCGGCACGCCGCTTCACAGATCGTCTCAACACCTCCGACACACGGCGCAAGTGAGGTTCTGTGAGGTCCAGGTGCTTCTAAACCCACGTCCTTTGTCTCYTTTGTGCTGGTTTGAGGAAACAACGTGTTAAAAAAGTCCCCTCCCCGCCACAAACACACAATCTGATCAGCTTTAAGACYGGACTGCTGGAGTGTGTGTTGATGATGGAGGTGTTTTTGATTCAGAGACAATCAAACTCGTCTCTGTCAGTGCAGTTCAGCTGGTTGAATAAAGGAAACATCTTTGTTTTGTTTCTACACGGATGAGTTTTTATGTTCTTTTATTTTTACAAAGAAAGAGCCGTGTTACCAGTTCAAACAAAAACAAGGCCACACAAATTCCTGAGTACAGYGTGTTCCTCCAATCCTCTGCTTCCTGTCAGACAGGTGAGATGTTCAGGTTCAGTCTGAAGCTGAAGTTAAAGTTGTCGTAAATAAAAATCTGGGACATTTTTAACAAATGAGACACAAAATCAGAAAAGATCCYTTTAGATTTAAACATTTCATTTAAAGTACTTTAAACAATTCTAGGTTATAAAA
>NW_013952702.1:285559-287031 GCF_001266775.1 Austrofundulus limnaeus
GTTGGACAGGTGTACCTAATAAAGTGGCCGGTGAGTGTAGTTTGTTATGGTGGTACAAATGCTACCAGTACTAAATGCTAAATGTTGCATAAAGCTAATAATATTTTTGTGAATAATATTATTAATAGTTTTTATGATTTCTACATTGTCAGTCCTATTTGTTGCTATGTTGCCACAATATAAAGCCGGGCTATTCAACTGGTGGCCCACAGGCCACATCCGGCCTGCGAGTGATCAAAGTTCGGCCGGCCAATTAGTTCATTCATCTCTTAAGCCCTAACTCCTGGTTTTCTACCTTTATTACTGAAAGTTCTTTTAGTTAAACATAGATATGTTTGGTGTTTACAGAAACATCAGAATCTTTGCTACAAGCTGCATTTCTATAAACACCCAAGACAGTTAAAATTACAAGCAGTAGAAGATAAAACTATGAAAGTGAAAATAAAATTGGTTTAAAAAGTTGGCAAGTCAGAAATGTCAAAATAATATTTGTGTTAAATATGAGGCATAATGTGTTCTTTCTGTTTTTGATATTGTTTAATTATTACAWAGGGTTCTGTATGTTGTATTCATGGTTAAATGCAGCAAAATAAACTATTTCAATGGTAACAGATTTTTGTAATAATTGGTTTATTTACATCATGACTTTAATTTCTGGATGTTCGGCCYCTGAGCTGTTGACCTGCAGTAACTRTGGCCCCTGGAGTGGTTGAGTAGTCCTGATGTACATTAATGGTAAATTCAGACTTGTTATGCTTAGCATTAGCTTCTACAGATCACACAGTCTCGTGGTTTCCGCTCACTCTAGTTGTTCTATTACCAGTGTTGTTTAAAGTACCTCAAAGTGATACTTGAGTAAACGTCCAAGTATCTTGTAAAATTACTTTTGTAAAATTTAAAGTCTCCTCTAAGAATAACTTGAGTAAAAGTCTTAAAGTATCTGATTCATTTTGTACTTATTAAAAGTAAATCCATCCATCTTCTGTACACGCTTCTTCCTTTCAGGGTCACAGGGGTCACTGGTGTCCATATCCATCAGTCACAGTGCGAGGGGCGGGGTACACCCTGGACAGGTCTCAGTCCATCACAGGGACACACATAGAGACAAACGAGACAAACAACCATTCACTGTCTCACTCACACCTAGGGACAATTTAGAGCTATCAGTTAACCTAACAGTCATGTTTTTGGTCTGTGGGAGGTATCACGAGTCAAGGCAGAGTGAGTGGACCAGCAATATAACCACAAGCAGTCAGATTCAAAATAAATAAACAGTGCTTTATTTTACAGGTGCAGAGGAGAAAAAGGGGTGCGGATCCGGATCTGAGGAGAGGAGGAGGAACAGGTGAGTATCCAGGTCTTGGGTTAACTGAGGTGCAGGATCTTTGAATGACTGAATGAAAATAATCTTACTTTCAGTGACAGGTTGAAGTTGCTCGGGTCCTGATGGAGCAGAACGTGCTGGGGTGAAC
>NW_013952702.1:287130-288979 GCF_001266775.1 Austrofundulus limnaeus
GAGACAAACAACCATTCACTCTCTCACTCACACTTTAGAGTTATCAGTTAACCTAACAGTCATGTTTTTGGTCTGTGGGAGGAAGCTGGAGTACCTGGAGAAAACCCACACATGCACGGAGAGAACATGCATTAAAAGTAAATTTCTGACATAAAATCTACTCAAGTATCAAAAGTAAAAGTACTGAGTAAAAACGAGCAGTTAAAATCTTCATAAATGACATTTAACTCTCCAAAAACTATATTTTCTAACAGCGTGCAGCTGTGATGGGTTGTGTACAAGCTAATAGTGTGTCAGAATGGTATATATTTATACTTCTCATCCAAACACAATTAAATTCACTCTATCAGGAGAGGATTTTTAAAGTAACAACTCAGAATAAAACAGGAGTAACAACTTTGTACTTTTTACCTTTTTAAAAATGTAGTGAGTAGAAAGTACAGATAATTGTGTAAAAATGTAATGAGTAAAAGTAAAAAGTACGCTGAAAAATAATTACTCAAGTAAAGTACAGATACCCAAAATTTCTACTTATGTACAGTAACAAAGTATTTGTACTTAGTTACTTTACAACTCTGTCTACAACATCTATGTTTATCTAATACGTCTAGATTCAGACGACTGTAAACATAACAGATAAAAGTGAGCTGATGATGTTAGCATTCTTCTTGTACATTATTATGCTAATATTCATTAAATATTATGTTTTAAACAGATTAATATATTTCAGATTATAAAACAATGACCACTGCAATGTTTTCATAATGTTTTAGCATTAAGCCAAAGCCTGAAATACTAAGTAAGTGCTTTACAAAATAAACTGGTACTGTTTCAACATTGAATATTGTTATGATTTTATTACTTAGGTGTTAATTATATTTTATGTTGTTTTTAATAAATACATATTATCTTCAGTGAGTTTTCCTGGACAGCTGGTTTGTTAGCCGTTAGCTGCAGACTCGTCATGAGGTTTCATCAGTCCGGACCGGGCTCTGACGGTGAGCTGTGTTGTTGTTTGCGGTCAGACAGACCAGACCTGTAAGTACAGACCTGTGGATTTCTGAGTCACGTGACTCGGCTCCTRCAACCTGCTGCTGCTGCCGGCCGGCTGCTCCCAGCTTTCAAACAATAACAGCAGGTAAATTTCACTTCAAGCATAGCTGTAGTTTAGACAGTCAGGTTTCACTTCCTCCTCCACCTCGTTTCTTCTTTTTTTTAAACGAGGGGGAGTGACGCCGAAGCTCCAGGGCCTTTACATCCCCGGGATAAAGTTAGGTCGCTCCCCGGCTCAGACAGCTTCTSTGCCGGTAGAGACCTGACTTATTCCCGGTGACAGATCTGAGAAAGCGAGGTGGGGGTCGGATTTGTGGAGCTTACAGTGCAGAGTTGCCACCTAATCCCGGTGTGACGGGGGTGGGCAGCCCGGTGCAGGAGCTGAGGGAGCTCTTCCTCCTGCCTCCTCTTCCTCCACACGTGCACATTATGGTCACRGGGGGAGGATGTCAAACTCTCAGACTTATGATTGCTCTCAGAGCAGCTTGTTTACTTCAGGTAGTGCTCATCTCAGCAGCTTTCAGCTCCTCGGAGCAGTCAGAGCTGTCACCTTGTTTTCTTCTTGTTGTTTATTGTTTACTGCAGGATGGCGGAGGCCCCCTCCTCCTGTGACTGTTTTGTGTCCCTGCCACCTGGTTCTCGTGACGACCAGGTGATTTTTGGGAAGAACTCAGACCGACCCCGGGATGAGGTGCAGGAGGTGGTCTACTGCCCAGCAGCGTCCCATCCTCCAGGCTCCACACTGGAGGTAAAGACCATCATCATCATCATCATCATCATCATCATCATCATCATC